>NW_005842917.1:571548-573719 GCF_000455745.1 Alligator sinensis
GTTCCCTCAACGGAGGGGACCCAGAATACCATCTCCTTCCTGTCATAGTAGGGTTTAAGCATGTTCACATGAACTGTTTTAGGCTTTCTATCCTGAATAGCCACTACGTAGGTCACATCATCCAGTCTGTCCAGGACAGCATGAGGACCTTCCCAAGAGGCTTGCAGCTTGTCTGTTTTTAGTGGCAGGAAAACCATCACATTATCACCCCGCTCAAAGGTACGTAAGCGGGCCTTTTCATCATACCAGGACCTTTGCTTCTCCTGGGCCTGTCCCAGGGAGTCCCGTGCCACCTTCATCATGTCAGTCAGTTTCTGACGAAAGTTAAGCACATACTCCACCACGGAGGTCTTTGTGGAAGGGATCTTCCCTTCCCACTCCTCTCTCACCAAATCGTGAAGACCTCAAACTCGCCTCCCGAACATCAACTCGAAGGGCGAGAACCCAGTGGACTCCTGGGGCACCTCCCGGTAGGCAAAGAGCAACTGTGGCAGTTTCTCATCCCAGTCATTGGGGTTGGAGTCCACATAGGCCTTTAGCATACCTTTCAATGTCCCGTTGAACCTTTCCACCAGCCCGTTTGTCTGAGGGTGGTAGGCTGTGGTCTTAAGGTGTTGCACCCCACAGCAGTCCCACAGGCACTCCATTATCTCCGCCATGAAGTTCCCACCCCGGTCCGTCAGGATCTCGGAGGGAAATCCCAGCTGACAGAAGACCTTGATGAGGGCATCAGCAACCACGGGTGCCTCGATGGAGGTCAAGGTAACTACCTCTGGGTACCACGTTGTGAAATCCACTAAAGTCAGGATGTATTTCTTTCCTCTACGAGTCCTATGCTTCAGCGGTCCCACAATATCTACTGCCGCCCTGTGGAAGGGTTGATCGATGATCGGGAGGGGCTGCAGGGGAGCCCTTCTCCTGTCCCCACTTCCGCCCGTTCGCTGGCATGTCTCGCAAGATCTACAGTAGTCCATCACATTCTGGGCAATTCTGGGCCAAAAAAAGTTCACCTGTAATCGCTGGCGTGTCCGTTCCCTGCCCATGTGACCTGCACACGGTAGATCGTGAGCCATGGCAAGCAATTGCTGTCTGTATTTTCGGGGTACTATGAGCTGGCGCTGGGGCTCCCAGGTCTCGGCATGGTTCTTCGGCACCCACAACCGATAGAGAAGCCCCTTATCCCAGACCACCTGTTCCCTCTTGTCCGGAGTGAACTCAGTCTCTTGCTCCTGAGCCATCTGCCGGAGTCCCTCCAAGCTGGGGTCCTCCCGAACCTCCCGCTTGAACTCCTCTTGCCCAGCTAGGCAGTCAGCAGGGAGTGCAGGTGCTCCTGCAGGGAGTGCACACTCACCCACAGGGACTTCCTGGGTCTCCTCCCTGCTAGTCTCACCTCCCTCTGCCACCGACGGAATACACACCTCCCCGGGACTGTCACTTAACCCACCCTCGGGGGTGGGTGTCCGCGGGGGTAGGGTTGCTAGTTCCTTCTGGGACTGGTGTGCAATCGCTGCCTGCAGGGGTCCCTTCCCCTGCGGCCAATGGTGTGGCTTTCTCCTGGGGATTTTCTAACCCCCCTTCTTTAGCTTTCCTGCTCTGCAGGCGGGTCACTGCATCAGCAGTGCGGGGCTTTGACTCTTGGGTCTGTTGGGATTCCTTCTCCATAAGATCCTGTCCCACCGGGATGGGGACTGGAGCCCCATCCAGTACCCCCATTTCCAGGTATGTGGCACAGTCGTTCCACACAACGGGTGCACTGACTACTGGTACCGTCAGAGGTGGGGGCCCCACGCCGTGAATAGTAAGGGTCTTCCCCAGGATTATCTGCAGGTGAGACAAGGTTGGAATCGATTAATTGTATACAGGACCCCGTGTCCAGTTCCCTGACAAGGGTCCTCTCCTTTATCGTGATCATGGTCCGGTGGGGGGCCATCACCTCCTCCGAGTTTGTGATCCTGTAGCAACAGACACTGTCCTCAGAGTGGCTCCGGCCCTCCTCCTCACTGCTCACGGCTGTTGCACGCCTGACGGGCCTGGGTTTATTGGTTAGCTTTGGGCAGTTGGGCTTGATGTGGCCCTGCTCCCCACAGTTATAGCACCCCCTCTTTTCTGAATTGGGTGGTCTGTCCGAATCTGGGGCCGCCTTGCGCTCGGCAGGAGGTGGCCCTCTTTCC
>NW_005842917.1:573785-574906 GCF_000455745.1 Alligator sinensis
AGTAGGGAGGCTTCTCACGATTTAGCAACAGTCGGTCTGCAATTTCAGCGGCCTTGTGAGCATTTTTGGGGTCCCTGTCCCTGACCAGGGTCTTAACCTCTCTCGGACACCAAAAATAGAATTGTTCCAGCACCAGGACATGGCATGCCTTATCTAAAGTGTCAACCTTGGCTTCTGTTAACCATTTAACATATGTGTCGTACAACAGGGCCACATCATCAGTCAATGACTTTCCGGGTTGTGGGCGCGTATTCCGGAATTTTTTCTGAAAATAGTCCGGTCCTAACTTGAACCTTTTAGATACAGCAGCTTTAAAGGCATTATAGTCATCAGCTGCATCTGAGGGCAGGCTGTTCAGGACCACCGCCATGTCGCCTTCTACCAGAGCAGACAAGTGCATCATGATCTTTTCCTCCAGCGCCTTACACCGCTGGGCTTGTCTTTCAAAGTTGCTTAGGAACCCCGCAGGATCATCTCCATCTCCGTAGTGAGCGAAGGCTGAGACATCCAGTTTGGGCTGTTCCCCGGATGCTTGTGGAGTGCTCGCATTTCCCCCGTTGGGCTGCAGACAGAGCTGAGCCTCCAGCTTTTTCTCCTCCAGCTGGGCTTCCATCTCCATCCATTTCACTTCTAGCTGTCGTTGTTACCTCTCACACTGGGCCTCCAACTCCACCCTCTTCTCCTCCAGCTGTCGTTGTTCCCTCTTTTCCTCCATCTCCATTCTTTTTGCTTCTAGCTGCCATTGTTCCTTCTTGTGCTGGGCTTCCTGCTCCAGCCTTTTCAACTCCATCCTTTTCAGCTCCAGCTCATGGAGTCTCTGCTGCTCCCCCTCAGAGGATGATCTCGCAGCGGCCTCCGGACTTGACGAGCGGAAGTGTGCTCCTGGGTCGGTCTCAGGAGTTGTCGAGCGTGAAGCTGACGCTTGTTCTGACTCGCTGGTGCACAAGAGTTTAACCAGCTCTTCCTTCTTTAGCCCTTTCTTCACCTGAAGGCCTCTCTCTTTTGTCAGTTCTTTCGGTTCAGGCACGGTCATCCGGACATACTCATCCGCCATCCTGACTATCTACACTATCCAGTCGACCTGATACCAAATTAGAAATTGTTTGCTCAAGGGATTTCAG
>NW_005842917.1:575660-581154 GCF_000455745.1 Alligator sinensis
GGCCCGGGCCTTTAAATAACCTCTCTGACCTCAGCCGCCCGGTCCAATCAAAGCTGCCAGTGCTGGCCACTCGCCAACCAATCTAAAAAAGCATTACTGGCTACCTGGGCCGGTGAGCAGGGCTTCCCCCCCAGGTGACCAGAGCATCCTCCTCCCAGGCACCAAGCTTTTGTCGTGTAGACAGGGAGGGAGATCCCCACCCTGAGGGATTCAACAGCAGCCTCTCACGCTGGCAGAGACAGATCTCTGGAGAAGGGCACAGACGGTGGCATTTCTGCCACATTATGCAGGTGGTCAAGCATTGGAACAGAAATCCCAGAGAAGTTGTGGAACCTCCATTCCTGGACAGGTCCAAGAGCGGGTTGGAGAGACACTTGGCTGGGATGGTTTGGTCAGGGATGATCCTGTCTTAAGCAGGGGGCTGGCTTAGATGTGACCCCCTGAAGTCCCTTCCAGCCCCACTTTCCCATGATCTTATGATGATCCTCATGGATTCCAACCCATCCCTTGACCCTCTGAGCCACAGCATCAAGACATAGTTTCACAGTTTCTAGGGTCAGAAGGGACCTGAACAGATCATCAAGTCGAACCCCCCGCTCCAGGCAGGACTGAGTGCTGGCATCATAATACCCCAGCCAGATATCTATCCAACCTCCTCTTGAAGACCTCCAAGGTAGGGGAGAGCACCACCTCCCTTGGGAGCCCGTTCCAGTCCCTAGCAGCCCTAACCATAACGCAATGCCTCCTAATATCAAGTCTGAACCTGCTCTCAATCAATTTGTGGCCATTATTCCTTGTTATCCCAGGTGGTGCCCAGGAGAACAGAGCCTCACCTATTTTCTGCTAGCTCCCCCTGGTGAGTTTATAGATAGACACCAGATCCCCTCTAAGTCTTCTCTTTTGGAGGCTGAATAGATTCAGGCCCTTTAGTCTATCTTAATAGGTCCTAGCTTGCTGCCCTGACCATGTGAGTGGCCCTTCTCTGGACGCTCTCAAGGTTAGCCACATCCCTCCTGAAGTGCAGCGCCCAGAACTGGATGCAGTACTCCAACTGCAGCCTGACCAGCACTGCATAGAGGGGAAGGATCATCTTCCTGGACCTACTCATGATGCACCTGTAGATGCACAACAAGGTGTGGTTAGCCTTACTGACTGTGTTCTCACATAGGCAGCTCATGTCCGTCCTGGAATCAACAATGACTCCAAGATCCCTTTCAGCCACTGTGCTGTTGAGAAGGGTGTTCCCCGGCCTATAGGTGTGTTGCTGGTTCCTTCTCCCTAGATGCAGCACCCTGCACTTGTCTGCATTGAATTCCATTGTATTCTCATCCACCCACCTGTCGCGGAAAAGCCACTTGTACTCTACGTTTTTCGTGAAGCAGGTCAGTCAAAGCTTTATTAAGCTACAGCTGTAAGGCGGGGAAGGGAATTTCTTCCTTCTTCCCCCACTTACAAGGAATGCAAAAGTTCTTATACATTTTAGTTGCGTGAGATCATCTTTATATAACCAATCATGATATAGGTTCTGCCCAAAGATTTAGGTACTTTCCACACATCCTTGCAACTAACGGTCGAAAAAATTGTAAAGTTAGCAAAAGCATCAGCTTTTCCATGAATTATGTTTTAAGCAATCTTATCACTTCCCTTATCTGCTAACTGTACTTGAGCAATATTTTTACTTCCCTTTTTTATTTTCCTCCACACCCCCCCACTTTGAGACTTTAATAGTCTCACTATTTCTATACTCTTATATTCATAAGATCCCAAAAGCTTCCTGTAATTCTTCACACTCGTTTTCCATAGGCCTTCTCTCTCTTCCTTGTTGCATCGTTTGTAGCGTCATGACATTGTTTATTGCTGGGTTTGGTTGGGACAGGCAAAAAAAACAGCAGCGAAAGCAAAGGTATATAATGCAAATCAAAAGGATTATAATAAAAAAATATCAAGAGCCCATGTATAACAGTAGATCCCAATGAACCGAATAAAGAACCAAACCGAGGACCAAAACTCCATTCGCTAGATTTGTGGAGCTTGGCCACTTCCTTATGAATATGATCGGCCAAATCATGCATTTCCTCAGAGTTGTCTGGAATATAGGTGCAACATTCTTTTTCTATCAAAGCACAGACTCCTCCTTTACTGGCTAAAGTGAAGTCTAGAGCTACGTGATTTTGTAAAACCATGGTTCGCAGTGCTACCATCTCTTGGGACAGACGGTCTAAAGAATCTGCAGTATCATTACTTACTTGTTCTAATATATTAGCCAACAATCTAACTTCTTGAATTGTCCTGCCGATACCATACATAGGAAAACATTATAGCACCAAATCGTTCTTCTTCAGTGATCTCTCTCTTTTTTCTCACTGTTCTGAAAGGAAGGGAAGACAAATGTCAAATAGCTGGTGTAATATATCCAAGATAACGTGATCCTGACCAGTTGCCAGGTAGCCAAAAATATGCACGATCTCCGCAAATATAATAAGTTCCATTATATGCCATCCATTTCCTGTGTTGCGCATGAGTACTATTTAAAATGATGGTTGGTGCATTGGCCGAACAGTTAAAGGATATGTGTCTGTATCCCTTAATTTTAAAGCTTACATTATTGTTCATTAAAGAACAATCAATAGTATAATTACAGGTACTAGTTCCTACCCTTCTGGCACCATTATATTTATAACACAAAAGTCTGGGAATGTTTCTGGCTAACTGGATACGTGGAAATGGGGCAGGATCAGAAGAGGGAGGAGGGCGTTGGAAGAAGGTCTGATTTGACCAAAATCCTTGGCATTCACTTTCGTTGTGCTGTGGGTCATACATATCACAAAAGTCGGTCCAGTTAAGGGATAAAGCAACCATGGGTACCCCCATCAGCGTACTAAGAGGCAAGTGGGAACATATCCAACATTTGGAAACATTTAAATCCTTTGCATATTGGTAAGATAATTGAAGAAAAGCGTTTTGGTGATCATGCCAACGTGGAAGTGATCTCTTGGATCTAAGGGAGGGCTCAGTTTGATTTTTCAAGTTTTTTTTGCAGCGGTGTGTTCATTATTTTGCACAATTTAAAGGAAAAGTAAAAGACTGAGGGACACCCAGATCATACTTTTCATTATTTTGCACAATTTAAGGAACACACCGCTGCAAAAAAACTTGAAAAATCAAAGACTGAGGGACACCCAGATCATAAACAACCAACCCCACCTCGGGAACCAGGAACTAGGTAGAGGCCTTCTTCCTCTCCCAAAGGGCGTAATGGTGTTGCTGTGGTGCATCCTTCTCAGTCTGTGATGGTAGGTCCGTTTTAGCAGTATTTGATGCTGGATTGGTTTGTTCACTAATTGATGAATCTGGTTGGATTGAAGGATTGTGTTCAGGGGAGAGTTCTCTATTAGCACTTGAATCCTGATGCTCCTCACTTGCTTGAGTGAGGTCCTGAGGTTTTGTCCTTGGCCTCAGGGAGAGTTCTTAATCTTGGTCGAAATGCTGCTGCTTCAGGGTTTAGTGGGGGTGATACCTTCTTGCAGCGTGAAGCGTGAGTCCAGGTCTGATGCCCTTGACAACGAACAGCAGTATTAGTGGTCAAAAGTACCTGAAAAGGTCTTTTCCACCAAGGTTGAAGAGCATTTTTCCGTTGATAGACCTTTACGTAAACCCAATCTCCTGGTTCGAGGTTGTGACAGGGGACTTCTGGTGGTTGTGGCAAGGCTTCTCAGGCCTGTGAATGAAGAGATCTAACAGATTTGATTAAAGCCTTGCAATAATTCAACACAGTCTCATCAGTTAATTGTAAGTCAACTTGGTATAGGGCGACAGGTGGTGTGGCTGGCATCCTCATGGGTCGCACCATAAGTATTTCATAAGGGGTCAGGCCATGCTTTCTATTGATAGTGTTCCTAATATGCATGAGAGCAATAGGCAGCGCATCAGGCCATTTAGGCCTGTTTCAGCACAAATCTTTGAAATGCGTACCTTTAAATCAGAGTTTTTACGTTCTACAGCACCACTTGATTGTGGATGATAACTGCAGTGTAGGTGTTGCTGTACGTTGAGTGCTTGACAAATGTTTTTTACTATTTGTCCTGTGAAATGGGTGCCGTGGTTGCTATCTAGTGTGAGGGGCAGCCCAAATCTAGGGATGAATTCTTTAAGCAATTTTTTTGCTACAGTGATAGAATCAGCATGTACGCACAGGCTGGCTTCTACCCATCCAGAGAACATATCAATAATAACAAGAATATACTCATAAGAACAGCACTTAGGTAGCTGTACAAAATCAATTTGCAGATTTACAAACAGTCCCCAAGGAGGGGGATGGGCTGCAGGTGTTGTTTTTACCCGTTGCCCAATGTTGTGAGCTAAACAGATGGGACAGGAGCTACAGTACTGTTGTGCCATGGAAGGAAAATTTGGGGCAAACCAATTTTTCTTTACTGTAGCAATCATTCCCCCCTTGCTCGTATGGGCCACAGAGTGGGTTAAACGGGCAAGATGTGGCAAAAGCTCTCTAGGCAAAATAGACCGCATGAGCTGATTTATGTCAGCCCATGTTGGATTGTAGCAGTTTATACCAGTTTGTAACTCTTCCTGAAATTTTTCTGGGTCCTCTCTAATTTTGGGAAATTTTTGGGTTAAATTATAAAGATCACCCGGTGTCCAAGGTGCATGTACAGTAATTATGTTCTGTCCGTTTGGGCAGATTCCCGGCATCTGTCTTAAGAGGTAGGCTGGCAGAGTTAGATTTCCTCGAGGTCTGAGAATAGTGGGAGATCTTTCTTCCTCCATTCCTGTTCTCCTAGGGAAAGTACAGGCAAGTGATCCAGGGGTCATTTGCCATTCTGGTGATGATTGGATGATGGTGGAAGCGGAGGATGAGTTCGGACTAGTAATTTCGGTGGAAGAAGTTACCGAGGGAGTTTCAATCAATGGGGGGCTGACCGGGGTTGCAGCCTGTTGAACGGGTGGTTGCTGATGAGGGGGTTCCAGGAGGGCAGGATTTGCACAGAAGTCAAGAACATCCTCTGCCGGTTCTAGTGAGGGGGGCGCCCCAGGCAGTGCTGGATATATTGGAGTAGCAGCCAGCGTATAATTTGGGGGAGCAGCCAATTTCTCCCAAGCAGCCTTCAACTGCTGCTTTAATTTATCTTGAGAATCTTTTAAACTTCGGGTGTGATATTCCATCCGCCTTTTGGACATCTCATCATACCAATAAAAAACAAAACAAAACAAAACAAAAAAAAAAACCACGTCCCACTGACTCTGTGGGACCTTAGGCCCGTGGGACTCTAGAGCCCCTCTTAAGTGCACTATTTTATCCTGATCAAAAGTTCCTTCTAGCAGGAACTGCTTCACCATATCATCCCTGGTATACCAATTTCACTTATTCAAATAGTTACAGGTTTTAGGGGAATAATGAGTGTACATATAATATGCTGGGGCCTTTGGGGGGGGGGGGCAGGAACTGGTTTGGACTGACCGGTTCCCATACTCAATC
>NW_005842918.1:0-299 GCF_000455745.1 Alligator sinensis
GGGCTGGGGGGAACAAACCATTTGGGACTGGGGGACAGAGACTGGGGTCAGAACAGAGGCCCTCCCCAAAAACCCAGGCGACCCAACCCCCAAGCCTGGCAGGCAGAAGGGAGGAAGTGAAGCCCGGCCAATAACAGGAACCAGATAAGGAACAGCTGGGGCCCAGATGTGGGAAGAGTGATGGGCACGAGGCAGCTGGCAACCCCGCCCCCGCTTGTCCCACCCCAGAGCTGGCTGATCCCAGCCCTATTTCTGCAGGGCCCATAGCGGGTGTTCTATGCGGCTGTTCCACCCCGGAG
>NW_005842918.1:1853-3114 GCF_000455745.1 Alligator sinensis
GGGCCGGGGGGCACTCACCGAGGAGGAGGCAGAGGACGGGCAGGGTGGAGACCCGCATGGTGGGGTCCCCAGGAGGCAGCAAGCTCATGTTTGCCCCCACCCCCAGGCAGGCAGCAAGTCCCTGCCCTTGGCACCCACATCCGGGCTACACAGCCCCCCAGCCTGGGGGGGGGAGGGGGGCAGGATGTGGGAGAGGAGAAACACTGAGTCACAGCTTCCAGCCCCTGACTGCCGCCCACAGATGGGGAAGGAACCCAGGTGTCCGGGCTCTCAGCCCCACTGCTCTCACCGACCCCGCCCCGCGAGAGAGAACCCAGGCTCCCAGCACCGCCCCACCCCCGCCCTATATCCACCAGGCCGGACAGACCCCAGGAGCCCCGAGACCCCACTGCCCTCCCAGCGCTGGAGAAGGAACCCAGGCTCCCAGCCTCGTTATTTCTACCGCTCCGCGCAACTACCCACCGCGGGTCTATGTGACACTAGGGGTCACTAGACTCAAGCTGGGAGCCCAGACACCTGGGTTCAGTGTCCAGAAAAGCAAAGTGTGGGACCAGGATCTGTCATTAGCCCACGGGAGAGGCCATCATATGGAACTAGGGCTCTTCTGGACTTAGAGATGGGCTTCTTATTAGGGGGAATAGAGTAGTGTAAACCACAAGTACAAGGGGCTGAAGATAAAAGACGAGGATTTATTTTGGATAAATTGACTCAATTCACCACCCACCCTTTTCCCCCAGTAAAGAGGAAAGTTGTATTTGAATGGAGGATGTATTATGAGTATTACGGTACTATATTTACCACCCCAACCCATTACCAGGCTACTGAGTGTTCTTCAGAAATGGTGAGGTGCTTTAGGAGGAACAATATGGTACCACTTGGTGCATCCTTGCAGAGAAGGGTGGGGCTGGGATCTAGAGGAAGGAGGATTTATTAAGGGGATTACCGTAGACTGAAGGCATTTTCCCCTCACTCTCCTCAGCTGGAGTATTGGCTGGAAGGGCTGCAGGACTGGAGGGGAGCAATACCAGGGGGATTACAGGAGAGCTGTCCTCCCTCTCAGTGAAGAGAGGGGAAAGCAAAGACACATTATTAAGCACATTATGGTAGAGGTGACCAAGGGTGTCACAGGTGCCCTCCCACCATGGTAGGGCGCTTTATTTGGGTCATTATGGTAACAGGGACTGGGACCCTCCCAGAGCCGGGAGTGAGCCCAGGTGTCTAGGCTCCTATTCCCCACTCCCCCCACGTGTGTCTGTGGGAG
>NW_005842918.1:3134-3556 GCF_000455745.1 Alligator sinensis
GGACTTGTCCATCCAACCCCCACCCCACAGCCCCCAGGGCCTCTGGACCCCCCACACGGACCCTTCATCCACCCCCCGCCCTGTTCTTCCATCCATCTCTCAGTCTCTGTAACCACCCGTCCATCCACCGCCACCCTATTCTTCATCCTTCCACCCATCCTCTCGATAACCACCATCCGTCCACCCCATGCCTCCATCCAGCCAACCCCCCACCCCAGCTCATTGTCCATCGTCCCTCTCCAGTTCACACCCATCCATCCATCCCCACACAGTCCTTCAGCCACCAACCTGTCCATGCATCCATCCCACCCTCCCTCCCTCCCTATCCACCTACTTATCCACATACCCACCCATTCATCCGTAGTCCCCCTAATCCCACATCCATCCCCATAGCCATCCAGCCAGCCAGCCCCTAATACCAC
>NW_005842918.1:4513-6125 GCF_000455745.1 Alligator sinensis
CCCCCCCCGCCCACTGTCACCCCCCAGGCTCCAAAGCTGGAGAGAACCCAGGCGTCTGGAGCCCCAGCCCACAACCAGTGACTTCCCTCCTCCTGGTCACGCCTGGCTGAGGCTACATGTGCATGTCACTGTGGCTTTAAATGTCACTTGTTGCTGTGGGAACATAGGCGGCTTTTCCCTCCCTCCCCCAAGCCAGTCCCTCCCACTATAAGCTTTGACAGCCGCTGGTTTCCCTTGCTCATTTCTGCACGGGCTGAAGCCGGGTGCCGGTCATGCGCTCCCAGAAAGGTAAGGGGCATACATCGGTCCTTTAAGGGGGTCTGGGGTGAGCTGGTCCTTTAAAGCACAGCTGGGGGTGTGCTGGCCCTTTAAGGGGTCGATGGGGGCACACTGGCTCCTTCAGGAACAGAGGTGTGCTGTCCCTTAAAAGATTGGGGGGGGGGTTTCACTGGCCCTTTAAGAGGTAGATGGGGGCACACTGGCCCTTTAAAAGATTGAGGGACCACTGGCCCTTTAGAGCATAGATGGGGTGCACTGGCTCTTTAAAAGATTGGGGGGGTGCACTGGCCCTTTAAGGGGTAGATGGAGGTGCACTGGCCCTTTAAAGCATAGATGGGGGTACACTGGTCCTTTAAGGGGTAAATGGGGTGCATTGGCTATTTAAGGACTATGGGGATACAGTGGCCCTTTAAGGGGTACATGGTATATGTTGGCCCTTTAAGGGGGTAAGTGAGGTGCCCTGGGCCTTTAAGGTGGGGGCATTCATCCTACCCCATTCATTGGATGAGGCACAAAGGAGGCACTGTGCCTTTAAGAGCTTGGAGGGCCTGGGGGAGTCCATATGGCCTGACAAGTATAGCCTGGGCCCCAGACTGGTCTGTACTGGGAGAGTCTGGAAAAGAACCCAGGCATCTGAGCTCCTAGCCCCACTGTTTCCCATCCCCCCCCCACTGCAGAGGACCCAGGTATCCAGGCTATACTGGGAGGGACTGGGACTATAGCCTATATGGACTGGCTGCTACTGGGACAGGCTGGGGTGTACTGGGAGCCCGGACACCTGGGTTCTGGGAAGCCCTCCTTCCCCCTCTCAGGCCACAGGGCTGGCCCAGGTGGGGGATCCCCCGCAGGGGGAGTAGCGGGATCCCTCCCCAACCAGCCCTGCCCCAGGGATGTCTCTTAGGGGTTTCCCGTGACATCATCGCCACCACGGGGATTCCGCGACACGCCCCAGTGCCCAGCACGGGGACCTGCGGGGGTGGGGGTCAGCCCAGCGTGTCCCCCCTGCCCCCACAGCTGGGGATGACCCTGCCCTGGGAGATCCTGGGGCCTAGGCATCTGGGCTCCCCCCCACCCTGAGAACCCAGGTGGCTGGGCTCCCAGCGCCCCACTGCGCCCCAGGGCTGCAGATAACCCCGGTGCCCCGGTGACCTGTCTACGCCCCCCCCCAGCCACTCAGGGAGGGGGCAGGTTGGAAGAATGGGGTGGGGGGTGCTGGGAGCCCGGACGCCTGGGTCCCCTGGCAGGTGCGTCACTTCCCCGGGGGCGAGGGCCCTGGTTTCCAGTGGGGCAGGAAGGCGGGGGGAGGGGGCTGCGTGTCTCACCCGGCCCATGA
>NW_005842918.1:7587-7799 GCF_000455745.1 Alligator sinensis
TGGGGAGCCTCCCCCCGGCCCCCCGCCAGCTCCCTACCCGCCCTGGCACCTGGACCCCGCAGCCCACAACAGCTTCCTGCCCTGCCACTACTACAGCCCAGCCCTAGGACCCCCCTACGCCCCCACGCAGCCCTACAGGACCCAGGAGTCTGGGGGCTTTGAGACAGCCGACGCCTACAGCAGCATGATGGGGGGCACGGGGGACTCCGAGG
>NW_005842918.1:7882-8270 GCF_000455745.1 Alligator sinensis
CTTCCCCAGGTGCCCCCCCCACTAGGCCCCTTCCCTGTCTCCCTGGCCCCGGAGACCCCCTGGCTGCCCGCCGTGGGGGGGAACCCTGCGCTCCCCCCTCTGGACCCTGTGGGGCCAGGGGATCTGGACCCCGAGGACCTGGCCAGCGCCCGGGCCAAGGTCTCCACCATGGACCTGAGCCAACTGCTGCAGCAGGATGAGGAGGGGGACACGTGAGTGATGGGGGCTGGGGAGGGGCTGCAGGTCAGGAGTGAGGGGCACCAGGTGCTTGGGGGGCTGTGGGTCAGGAGTGAGGGGATCTGGGGGGGCTGTGGGTTGGGAGTGAGGGGATCTGTGGGGGCTGGGTTGTGAGTGCGGGGCACCCGAGGCTGGGGGGGGGGGGAGGTCA
>NW_005842918.1:8301-11269 GCF_000455745.1 Alligator sinensis
GCAGGTCAGGAGTGGGAGGCACCGTGGGTTTGGGGGGGCTGCAGGTCAGGAGTGAGGGGCACTGGGGGGCTGTGGTTCAGGAGTGATGGGCCCCAGGCTGAGGGCTGTGCTGACCCCCATGTCCCCCAGGCTGCTGCACCTCCTGGCTGCCCAGGGGCTCCGGGCCTGGGCCTGGGCCGTCGCCGAGGTCGTGAAGGGTGTTGGGGGCCTGGAGATCAGAGAGCACCAGGGCAAGGTGAGCCGGACAGGGGTGCCTCAAGTCAGGGGACACACCCTGGGGGTGGGGTCAGAGGTCAGAGCCCTACAGGGTTGGGGGATGTGCCAGAGGCCACATGGGGGGGTCACAGAGCTGGGCGGGGCATAGAATGACCTCACTGAGGAAGGCCTGGGGTGAGAGGTCACAAGAAGTCAGGGGTCAAGCTATTATGTGTGGGGTCAGGGGTTGTAACACTGAGGGGACGGGGACAGAGGTGACTGCTTAGGGGCCCTTGGGGTCAAAGGTTACACAGGGTCTAAGGGTCCTACCAGTGGCTGGAGGCCATATTAGGGGTCATGTTCAGAGGTCTCGACCCTGAGTGGGACAGAGGAGCCCAGAGGCAAAGGTCAAGTGTCGTGATGTCTGTAGGAAAGCAAAAAAAGATCCTGGGAATAGAGGCAGGGCTGGGTAAGAGGTCAGGGGGGCATGCCCCAGTGTGGGGTCACTGCAGTGATACAGGGATAGTGGAGGCTGGGGCCAGGGGTCAAAGGTCAGGCTGACCCTCGGCCCTCTCCCCCCAGACTCCACTGCTGGTGGCGGCAGCGGCAGCACAGGCCGGGATCGTGGGTGACCTCCTGGTGCTGGGGGCCGAGGCTGATGCCGCCGACCAACGCGGCCGCACCGTGCTCCAGGCGTCCGGGACCCCCTCCTCCCCCAGGCGTCTGGGACACCCCCACCCCCCAGCCCAGATCCCACCATCTACCCAGCGTGGAGATGACCCAGGCGCCCGGGCTCCAGCCCCCCTGCTCTCCCCGCCCCGAGCTGGAGGGAACCCAGGCATGCAGGACTCCCACCTCTAACCCCCCTCCCCCTCCCCAGGCTGTGATGACCTCGGGCATCCAGGTCAATGTGGAGACCAGGAACTTCGAAGGTTAGTGAGCCCCAGCTGGGGGGTGGGGGCTCGGACAGACATGGGGGGGCACCGCAGGGTGGAGGGGTCAGAGGCATGCTGGGTCAGGAGTCAAGGCTCAGGCCCCTGCACTGGGGGCAGTCAAAGATCATAGCAGTGGGATCGGGGAGCGGGGAATGTCGCAGGGTGAAGTCTGGGGAATGACACAGGGATGGGAGGAGGTTGGTGTCAGTGGTCAAGGATCAAGCTGGGTGTGACCCCTCTGCCCCCACAGGACAGACCCCCCTGCACTGTGCTGTGGTGGCACCCGGCGTCACCCCCTCTGCCCGTCTTGCCTGCGTCACCACCCTGCTCCGCATGGGGGCCGACTGCACCAGCCAGGTACCCGCCCGGATGCCTGGGTCCCACAGGGGTGCCCCCAGACACTTGGGATGCCCCTGGAGACCCACCGGGGACCCCCTCGACTCCTACCACTGCCAGGTCCCTGGACGCCTGGGTTCTGCCCCCACCCCCAGACACTCGGGGCATGGGGGGAGAGCAATGGGGCAGTTTCAACCCCACCTTTTCCCCCCCAGGACCTCAAGAGCAACAAGACAGGACTGCACCTGGCCGTGCAGGAGGGGAACGTATCCCTGGTGGATCTCTTTCTGCAGCATCCGGCTGCCCCACGGCTCATCAACATGAAGGTGAGGCAGGGGGGGCAACAGGGGGGTTCCTGTAGTGGCCAATGGGGCACCCCGGGGTGCCAGGGCTGTATTTGCCTTGTTGGGGGCAGCAGTGGCCAAGGAAGGCCACTAGGGGGTGCTAGATCAGGTGCAATACCATGAGGGACCACTGAAGTGAGGTTGTAGGGGCTAGGGGAGCAACTGTGGGGCACCTGCAGTAGCAAACGGGACCTCCCAGGGCTGTATTTGCCCCAGTGGGGGCTGCCGTGGCCAATGGTCTGCTGCCAGTGGGGGCTACCAGGGGGCACTACCCCCCGGGCGGTTGTTTCGCCCCGGGGGGGGCTGCCGTGGCCAATGGTCTGCTGCCAGTGGGGGCTACCAGGGGGCACTAGACTGAGTGCAGTGCCCCCGGGGGCTGTGGGGGTGGGGGTGCCAGAGCAGGCACCTGACCTTGGGCCCCCCCCCACCCTGCACAGGCCCACGGGCACACGGCACTGCACATGGCAGCAGCACTGCCTGATTCCGTCCCCCGCACCACCCTGGTGCGCCTCCTGCTGGCACGCGGCGCCGACCCTAGCGCCCGCAACCTGGAGCACGAGCAGCCAGCACATCTGCTGCCCCCGGGGCCTGCTGCCGAGCAGGTAAGAGTCCCTATAGCCCCCATACCCTTTTATAGGCCCCTGGGCCCACCTATACCTGCCTATTGGCCCCCTGCACCCTTTATACCCCTATACCCCATATAGATCCCTGGACTCCCTAGAGCCCAGTACCCTCTATAGCCTCCCCTAGACCCCCTGGACGTCCATATGTCCCTGTATAGCCCCCAAATCCTTCCATAGTCCCCTGGACCTACTACAGCCTCCAGGCTCCCTATAGCCCCCATACACTACTATAGTCCCCTACACCCCCATACCCCCCTATAGCCCACCTACCCCATAGTCCCTGGGACCCCTCCTGTATACCCTAGAGGTCTTATATGCCCCTAGGACCCCTTATACCTCCCGGACCTCTACCCTCCCCCCGGGACCCACCCAGCTCTCAGGACCCCCCTGGACCCCCTTATAGCCCTCTTACCCCACCCCCGGATCCCTCCCTATACCCCTCCCCATAGACTAGGGACCCCACCCCAACCCCTCCTGGACCCCTCTACCCCCACCAGAACACCCCTTCCTCCGGACTCCCAGACCCACGCCCGCA
>NW_005842918.1:11376-14957 GCF_000455745.1 Alligator sinensis
TCCTCCTCAGCTCCGGCTGCTGCTGAAGACTCGCCGGACTGCCCGTCGCCCCTCACCCCCCTCTTAGGACCCCCACTGGAGGGCAGGGGGGGTCTCTCTAGGACCCCCCCTCCGTGTCAGTGCCCACCCCCACAGTGTGGGTGGGGGTTCATGTCCTGCCTCTTGTCTATTTAATTAACTTATTGTTGGGGGGAGGGGCTGGATGCCTGGGTTCTGCCATGGGTCTGTGGGGTCCTGTGACATCTGGGTTCTCCCACAAATCTCACCCCCTCCACCCCCCTTCCCAGAGCTGGGATAGAACCAAGGGGTCCCCAGGAGGGGCCTTAACTCTTTCCTTCCCTGACCCCATCTCAGGCTGGGGGGCAACCCCCCTACAAGCAAGCAAAGAACCCAGGCATCCGCCTCTCCCCATCTATATCATTTCTGTGAAATGGACTCATTATGAACCACACTGGTTCATTCGGGGGGGAGGAGCAGTGGGGCAGGGACTCAGGTGTCTGGTTGCCTTGCCCTGCCCTGCCCTGCCCTGCCCTGCCCCACTGCTCCTCCCATCCCAGCCCAGCCCCCACCCCCCACCGGGGGGCTGGGGTGGGCTCCGGGCACTGTGTCGCCTCCCCACTTTGCTGGCCACCGGCTGCGGGTCCTAGTCCCCGTATTGCCAGGGCCCGAGGGAGAGTCTCTCTCAGGGCCGAGGCCAGTGCTGTGGCCCCCCCTCCTATTTGCCCTCCCAAATGGGGGGGTTGGGGGGGTCCCTGCAAAGCTCCCCACACAGCATCTGTGTGACAGAAACCCTGTAGGCCAGATCTCTGGTTCCACTTGGCCTCTCTCCGCCCCAGAGCTAGGCTCATCCAGGGGCTGGGAGAGGCCTTTATGGCTGGCGTTCTATGCAGCCGTTCCCCACCTGCTCTACCCCAGAGCTGGCAGCATCTTGGGGCCTTCATGGCCCATTATATGCAGTACTTCCCCAGAAGCTCCACCCAAGAACTGGCTGCATCTCAGTCCTGGGAGAGCCCTTTATGGCTGGTGTTCTATGCAGCTGCTCCCTAGCTGCTCCACCCCAGAGGTGGTTCCATCTCAGGCTGTTGTATTCAGCCAATTTTTATCTGCTTCACCCCAGAGCTGACTGCATCTTAGGGACTTCATGGCTCATGTTCTATGCAGTTGTTCCCCAGAGGTTCCAGCCCAGGGCTGGCTGTATCTCAGGCCATTCTATGCAGCCAGTCCTGACCTGTTCCACCCGAGCTGGCTGCATCCGGGGCTGGGAGAGCCCTTTATGGCTGCTGTTATATGCAGCCAGACTTTATCTGCTCCACCCCAGAGCTGGCTGCATCTCAGCCCTGGAAGAGCCCTTTATAGCTGGCATTATGCAGCCGCTCTCCAGTGCTTCCACCCCAGAGCTGGCTGCATCTTAGGGCCTTCATGGCTCATGTTATATGCAGCTATTCCGCAGAGGCTCCACCCAAGAGCTGGATGCATCTCAGGCTGTTCTATGCAGCTGGTCGTGATAGGTTCCACCCCACAACTGGCTGCATCTCAAGTTGTTATAGGCAGTTGGTTCTATCTGTTCCACCCCAGAGCTGCTGCATTTCTGCATCAGGAGAGCCCTTTATGGCTGGTGTTACATGCAGCCACTCTCCAGTGGCTCCACCCCAAAGCTGGCTGCATCTCAGGCTGTTCTATGCAGCTGGCCTCTCTTTGCTCCACCCCAGAGCTGACTGCAGCTCAATGTGAGGAGACCCCGGCTCAGCTGCTGTTCTATGTAGCCCGCTCCATAGGTGTTCTTTGTCACCAGCTCCACCCCAGAGCTGGCTGTGCTTTGGGCCCCGAAGAACCCATCAGCCTCAGTGTTATAGAGAGCAGGGGCCCAGCTGGCTGCGCCTCGGTGCCAGATGGGACCCAGAGCTCCTGGGTTGACAGGTAGCAGAGTGTGAGGCCCCCCAGGGACAAGGTGCGTGCACGCGCATGCGTGTGTCACAGATGTCTGGGTTCCCTGTGTGCATGTGTGTAGTTGTGTGTCCCAGGCTCCTGGTGTGTGTGTGTGTGTATTTGTGTCCCAGATGCCTGGGTCGTGTGTGTGTGTGTGTGTGTGTGTGTGTGTGTATCCCAGATGCCTGGGTCCCCTATGTGTGTGCGCAGCACATCACACCCACCAGCCCTGGGGGGCACAGAGCAGGGCCCGAGGCTTTGCTTGTGAACAAAGTGGGAGGGGTGGGCAAAACGGGGGTCCCAGCCCTGCCAGGGGCAAATAAACTTTTCAAAGTGCCCTCGGCCTGGTCTGAGTCCCTGGTGGGGAAGCTGCCTCCTCCAAACACAGCACCCCCTGGTGCCCCCCCCACACACCATGAAGCACAGAGAGGCTGAGGCAGAGCAGGGGAGTTTATTCCCAGCCCCCCACCTCACACCAGCTCCCCACGCAGCTCGAAGGGCAGCTCAGAGACCCCCCCAGGCCCAGGGAGCGCCGTTTCAGCTACGCGGTCATAGATGCCCCAGGGGTCCTCGGGGCCCCCCCACGGTGCCAGGCCCTGGGGGAAGAGAGGGGTATGGCTGCAGCGGGGTGGGGGGCAGGCATCCAGGCTCCCAGCCCCCCCAGCTCTTATCCCCAGCACCCCCCTACCCTAGGGAGCCCAGGCATCCGGGTTCTTACACCCCTCTGCTGCCCCCACAGAGGACCCAGTGGTCCAGGCACCCAGCTCCCCCTGCTTTCATCTCCCAGTCCCCATCACCCCCCCAGAGAACCCAGATATCCGGGCTCCCAGCCCCCCCACCCCCCTCCTAGAGATCCCAGGCGTCCGGGTGCTCTGGCTCCAACCCCCTTGGGAGAGAGCCCAGGTGGTCCAGGGTGAGGGAGGGGCTCACCCAGCGGGCCGGGGGAGCCGGGGAGACCCCCACCTCCTCGTAAGGCTCCAGCAGGTCCTCATAGTGGTGTGGGGGGTAAGGCCATGGGGCGGGACCTGGAAGACACACAGCAGGTGGGGGAGGGGATTATACCTCCCCAAGGAGGGGCAGAAGCCTGGCAGGGGGTGGGTGGGAAGGGGGGACCCACCTGTGTCCTGGGGGGTCTCTGGGTGTGGGTAGACCCCAGGCCAGCGGCTCCCAAAGCTGGGCTGTTGTTGGGAGGAGAGGGATCAGTGAGGGACCCAGAACCCACCCTGGACCACCCTGGACCTCCCTGCCCCCTAGTAGCCCCCACCTCCAGCCAGAGCAACCCCCAGAGGGCACCCAGAGCCCCCTGTAGTCACTGTTGGCCACTGCAGGCGCCAACCACGTAGATACACCCCTGGTGCCCCCTAGGGGGCCTTGGCCACTGCAGGTGCCCCATAGTGCCCCCCCAAGGTCATAGCCACCCCAGAGAGGACCTGGCACCCACTATGCCCCCAGCTCCATCTAGAACCATTTAGTGGCCCCTGTTGACCATTGCAGGCACCATCTGGCCAGATGCAGCCCAGGCAACCCCTGGGGGGCCTGCCTGGCCACCGCAGGTGCCCCCAGTGCCCCCCCTCACCGCACTGCCTTCTGAGCCGCTGTCCAGCAGGAGGGTCCGCCGGGCCGCAGGGTTCACGGCCTCCCCAGAGCTGTAGTGA
>NW_005842918.1:15214-24526 GCF_000455745.1 Alligator sinensis
CCCCCAGCTGGCAGAGAACTCAGGAGGCTGGGCTCCTTTCACTCACCTTCTTCAGGGGGGGGCAATGTGGGCTCCTCCTCTGGGGGGGGCTCCCCCAGCAGCTCTGTAAGACCCGGGCACAGTCAGAGACCCTGCCCCCCACAGCAACCAGTGCTCCTAGGGCCCCCCTGGGCACTTGCAGGCAGTCTAGAGCCCCCTAGTGGCACCCATTGACCACTGCAGCCTCCAGATGCAACCCTGGCACCCCTTGAGGGTCTCCGCTGGCCAATGCAGGGTGTCCCCTAGAGTGCCCCTCCAGGCAGACCTGCTGGCCCCCAGGGGCACCCCACTGCTATTGCCTTGGATATAGAGCTCCCTAGTGGCCCCCTGTTGGCTACTGCAGGCTTCAACTGGGCAAGTGCCCTCTGGGGGGCCCCATTGGCCTAGCGCCCACCCCCCCGCAGGCACCGTGGGTGGTGATGTGCAGCTCCGGGGTGGGCGGGCTCTCGCCCAGGGCATTGCGGGAGGTCACAGCCAGGCTGTAGGGCATCCCCGGGTGGAGCGAAGTGAGGGTAAAGGCGGATGCGGCCCCTGGAAACACATCCACGTAGGAGGCACTGGGGGCCCCTGGCCAGCGGTACCTGGAGGTTGAAAGGGGGCAGGGTCAGGAAGACAAGCTCTGCCCACTTCTCACAGGGCCCCAAACCCCTGCACAAAAGCCACACCCCCTGCTGGCCCCATAACCACAGAACCCTGCCCCTTCCATGCCAAGCTGTGTCCCAGCCCCAAGACCCTTGCCACCTCTGGGCTATGCCCCGCCCCCATAGGGCTGTGAACGCCACCCCCTGCCCTATTAGCCCCACCCCCATACCTGATTCGGAACTGCTGGCGCAGCCCCCCATCGAAGCCAGGGGTCCAGGCCAGTGACACAGAGGTGGGGGTCACCCCCACAACCTGCAGCCCTGTGGGAGGGTCGGGGTGGCCTGGGGGGAGAGGGGGAGTCAGACCGGTGCCCCTCACTCCTGACCCATAGCCCCAACTTATCCCCATAGTGCCCCTCACTCCCAACCCACAGCCCCGTACTGGTGCTGAGCAGCTGGACGTCCAGGCGGGCACTGCCAAGAGTGTTGGCCGCAGTACAGATGAACATGGCATAGTCGGCCGCAGCACTGACGTTGGCGATGACAAGGTCGCTGCGGTACCACGGCCCCTCCCGCCACGAGCGCGTGGAGTACCTGGGGACCAGGAGCAGAGCCCCACTCCTTTCTATTCAGCCCCGCCCATTTACATCCAGCCACGCCCCTTTCCATTCAGCTCCACCCCTTTCCATTAAACTCTGCCCCTTTTCCTTTAAGCATCTCTTCCCTCCACCCCTTCCCTGTCCTCCACACCCTTCTCCCCCTAAGCCCCCTTCTCCCAGGCCGCACCCCTTACTCTGTGCCCCACTTCCTGCCCTAGGCCACCCCCTTCTGCCTTTAGCCCTGCCCATTCCTCCCAGCTCCTCCCCTTATGGTATTATCGGGCCCGCCCTTTTTGCTCCAGGCCCCAGCCCTTTCCCCTATGTCCTTCCCCTGCCCACTCCTTTCAAGCCCCACCCCTTCCCACCGCTCCACCCCTCTTTATGCCCTGCCCCATCCCATGCCCCACTCTTCTGTCAAACCCCAGCCCTTCCGCATGCTCCGCCCTTGTCCATGTCCCTCCCCTTTCCCCATGCCCTGCCCCATGCCCCCGGCCCCACCCCTCCCTGTACCGGGGCTCTTCCGGGTCCAGGGCAGTGCCATCCTTGGTCCAGCTCAGCTCCACGCCTGGGACCCCCCGGGCCCGACAGCGCAGCACGGCCATGGCCGACCCGTCCCCTGGCACTGCCACCTTCTCCCAGCCCGGGCCTCGCTCCAGCTCTGGGGGGACTGGGGGATGGAGATCTGTCAGGCCACGCCCCTGCCTCTGCAAGTTCCGCCTCTTTCCAGGAGGCCCGCCCCAGCGACCCTCTCCTCCTGAGGCTCTGCCCTTTCAGGAGGCCCTGCCTCCCCAGATCACTCCCCCCACCCCCGAAAATCCACCCCCTCTGGAGGCCTTATGCAATCCATCCAGCCCTAAAGCTCCGCCCCCTCTGGGGGCCCCACCTCCCTAACTCATTTGCCCTGCTTGAGGCCACGCCCCAACCATCCCTGAGGCTCCGCCCCTTTCTAGAAGCCCTGCCTTGCCTTAGACCCTCCCCCTCCTGATGCTCCACCTCCTTCAGAGGCCCCTCCACCTCCAGGGACCTTGCCTCTGTGGAGGCCCCACCTCTCCTGAGACATGACTTGGGAGGCCCGCCCCTCTGTTGGCCCCGCCCCTCCTAGAATCTACCCCTGCTCTGGAAGGCCCCGCCTCCTCCCTGTGGCCCCATCCACTCTCTAGGCCACACTCCCTCCCTGGCCCTGCCCCGGGCGCACAGTGGACGATGAGGCGGGCACTGGCGCGGGCTGGTGCTCCAACCCCGTTGTCCACACGGCACTCATAGCGCCCAGCCTGGTCACGCCGCGCCGCCGGGACCCGTAGTCGCCCCACGGCACCCACCGCCACCGCCTCCAAGTCGTCCAGGTCCCGCTCCTCTGGACCCTGCCGGGAGGGCAAAGATCAGGGGGCAAAGATCAGGGAGGCCTGGGATCAAAGGAAGGCATGTGGGGGGTCAAGGAGGAGAGACAAAGGTGGGGTAAATGGGGTGAGGGTAAAAGGGCCAGAGTCAGAGAGAAGGGGATCAGAAGGAGATCAAAACTCAAAAGGGTACTAGAGTCACAAGAAGGGGTCAACGGGCTTAAAGGTGAAAAGGTCAAAGGGAAAAGGGTCTGCAGTATGTGGGTCAAGGATCAAGAGAAAAAGGTGAAACGGCAAAGATCAGAAACAACAGGCACCAAGGCATCACAAGAAGGAATCAATAGGGTTAAAAGTCAAAAGGGGAAGGGTAAAAGGTCAGCAGTAAGGGGGTCAAGGGTCAAAAATGGAGGACAAGGATCAGGAGGGAAATGCGAAAAGGCAAAGGTCAGAGAGTGAAGGCATCAAGGGATCACAGGGAGTCAATGGGGTTAAAGGGCAAAAGGTCAAGGGAAAAGGGTAAAAATCAGAGACAAAATGGGGAGTAAATGGAGGCAGGGTGAAAGGGCAAAGGTCAGGGACTATAAGGTCATGGGTCAAAGGGGGTCAAGGGTCGAAAGAGCAAGGGTCAGACAACACAGGGCTGAGTAGGGCCTTAGGATACTGGGCCAGGGTCAGGGGGCCAAAGGTCAAGGTTAAAGGCAAGGAAACAAAGGGCACAGCAGGTAGGGCAGAGACAGCCTGCCCAGGGTCAAAGGTCACTCTTGGGGGCACACAAAGGACAGCCTCCTCGAGGTCAAATACACCATGGCTAGGACCAAGAGATCCAAGGTCAAATGTTCTGTCCCCTTTGCCTCCCTTAAAGGTCATAGCCAGGAGGCAGCAAAGGTCCCCTTGAGGCTTTCCCAGGTCAAAGGTCAGCAACTTTGGGGTCAGGGGCAGAGTTAGAGAAAGGGCACCAGGGGGCAAAGGTTGTGGAGAAGAGCCGGCAACTGGGAGAATGGCTGAGGGTTGGAGCAGGGGGCAGAGGCTGGGCTGGACACGGGGCAAAGGTCAAAGGTCGTCCCCCCACCCCTGAAATCCTCCCAACTGCCCCCCCCCATCCAGGTCCACTGGAACATGCCGGGGGGGGCTGGGACAGCGTCAGCCATGCAGACAATCTCGGCGGCGGCCCCTTCGGCCACCACCATCGGGTCACTCAGGCTGCGGATGGACGGCGCATCTGGGGGACGGAGTCAGGCCTGAGGGTGGGGCCAAGATGGGGGTGGGGCTAGGGAGAGGGGCGGGGCCATGGAGTTGGGAGAGCAGGGTCACAGCCATCGGGGTGGGGGGCAGGACCAGAGCAGAGGTCCAATGTGTGTAGTCAGAGTGGGGGGCGGGGCCAAGGCAGTGGGGGCAAGGTTATAGGAGTAGGGGTGGGGCCAAGGGAAAGGTGCTGTAGGAGGTGGGCTATGGCTGGGGGGGGGGGAGGAGGGAGCGGGGCTAGAGCTAAGGAAGAGGGGGCGTGGCTGGGACCTGGGGGTGGGGTCAAGGTTGCGGCAGGGCCAGGGCAGAGGGGGCAAGGCCAGGGGCTCACAGTGGACAACGAGGTGCAAGAGGGTCTCGTTGGCGCCTTCCTCGTTGCTGCACTGGGCGCGGTAGGGCCCTGCATCCGCCCGTGTCACATTCCACACAGCCAGCGACTTCCCCGGGCCCACCTGGTGGTGGCGCGGGGACCCCTCTGTGGGCAGGGGCAGGTCAGGGTCACAGCCCTGGTGCCCCTCACTCCCAATCCCAGCCCCCCTTATACTCCCGGTGCCCCTCAGTCCCGACTCGCAGCCCTGCCTTATACCCCAGTGCCCCTCACTCCTGACCCGCAGCCCCGCTACCTGGAATCAGGTCCTTGCCCCGGAAACTCCAGGTGCAGGTGAGGTCAGGGGGGTTCCCAGACACCAGCAGGGGCAGCTCCACCGCTCCATGCTCCTGCCCCACCACCAGCCCCGGCTGTTCTGCAGAGAACTCGGGAGGGTCTGAGGACAGCAGGAGAGGTATGAGACCTCCCCAGGCACCCATCACCCACTAGGAACCCCTGGGCTATTGCAATGGGTCTTGAGCCCCCTAGTGGCCCCTGTTGGCCACTGCAGCCTCCAAATGCAGCCCTGGTGTCCCCTGGGGGTCTCTGTTGGCCACTGCAGAGCACCCCAAGAAGCCTAGTGCCACCCCATGGCCACAGCCTCCCCCCAGAGGAGACCCAGCGCCCCCTAGTGGCCCTCCAGTGCTATTGCAAGGGCTCTAGAGCCCCCTAGTATCCCCCATTGGTCACTGCAGGCTGGCTAGATGCAGCCCTGGGGAGCCCCATTGACCACTGCAGGCACTTCCCAGCCCCCACAGGGCCTCACACTTGACGTCCAGCTGGTAGAAGGTGTTCATGGCCTCTCCCAGGATCGGGCTCTGGGCCTGGCAGGTCACTCGTTGGCCGTTGTCAGTTGTCGACACCACAAGGGAGACTCGGCCTGAGGTAGAGATGCCACCGTACTCAGCAGCCCGGCGACCCAGGTCCGTGCCCTGCAGCCTGGAGTAGAGGCAGGAGTGAGGGGCATCAGCAGGGATGGTGGGGGGCACAGGTCTGGAGTGAGAGGCATCAACAGGGGGGAGCCCAGGGGGCTACAGGTTGAGAGTGAGGGGTACCAGCAGGGCTGGTGGGGTAGGGGGCTGTGGGTTCAACAGTGAGGGGCACTGGCAGGGCTGGTATAGGGTAGGGGGGTGTGGATTGGGAGTGAGGGGCACCGACAGGGCTGGAAGAGAGTAGGGGGCTGCAGGTCAGGTGTGAAGAGCACCAGTGGAGCTGGGGAGGCCCGGGGGGATCTGACCTCTTGCCCTCCTTGAACCAGGTGATGGTGGCAAAGGGGTTGGCGCTCCCGGCCACGCAGGTCAGGGTCAAGGCCTGGCCCCGTCGCACCTCAGGGGGCGAGGGTGTGATCTTCACCTGGATCGGAGGGACTAGGGTGGGGGGCAGGTCAGAGTTGGAAGGAGCCCTTGGCATCTGGGCCCCCAACCCCCTCCAGCTCCCCGCCCCAGCCCCCACTCTCCTCCCAGAGGACCCAGGCATCCGGGCACCCCCCCACTCACACTGGACGCGCAGGCGGGTGAGGGCGCTGAGTGGGGCCCCCTTGGCGTCATTGGAGGCATTGCAGCGATAGGCTGCCATGTTGTCGCTTGGGGCCGCAGTCAGCAGCAGCTCCTTGGAGACTGTCCGGCCCGAAGACACCTGCGTCCCTTCCCGCAGCACCCGGGAGTCCTGGTGGGGGGGCGGGGGGCAGCTCTGGGTGGTGAGGAACAGCCCCAAAGGCAGCAACCCTGCCCCCACAAACTCCGCCCCAAAACCCTTCAAGCCCCGCCGCTGGTCTCAAGCTTTCAAGGCCCATACCCAAGCCCCACCCCCAAACCTTCAAGCCCCACCTCCATGCCCAAGCCCTGCCCCAAACCTTCAAGCCCCAATCCCCAGGCCTTCAGGACCTGCCCCTAGCTCAAGCCCTGCCCACAGGCATTGAAGTCCCTCCCCCCAGGTCTCAGGCCCCACCCGCACCTTAATCCAGATGAGGCGGGGGGTGGGGCTCCCACCGGTGACATAACAGCGCAGGCGCAGCACGGTGCCGGCCCTGAGGGGTGGCTCTGGGGGCGGGACCTCCAGCCAAAGCCGCTCGGGAGGGTCTGCCATTGGTGGGGAGTGCCTCTCAGTCCCTGCCCTGTTGCCCAGAAGCCCCACCCCACCCAAAACCCCACCCTTTCCCCTTAACCCTGCCCCTTCCCTCGTGTCTCGCCTCACCCCTTTCACTGACCCCCATCCTTTCCCAGGCCCGCCCTTTCCCATTAACCTCGCCCCTTTTCTCCAGCCCCGCCCCTTCCTCTTTAACCTCACCCCTTTTTCCCTTAGCCCTGCCCCTTCCCACCTAGCTTTCCCATGAGCCCCCCCTCTCCGCCCCCTCTGGCCCTGCCCCTCACAGGTGATGGCGAGCACGAGGCTGGCAGCACGGGAGAGGCGCAGGGCACTGTTGAAGGCCTCGCACGTCAGGGCCAGGCCGTCCGCGCTGCGCCGTGCCAGCACCGACACGTTGGACACCGTCACCGCGCCGCCATGTGCGTCCTGCAGGACCCAGGCATCCAGGCCACCCCGGTAGGTCAGGGGACCCAGGTGTCTGGAGTTCCCTCGCCCCACGCCACCACATCAGGGGACCCAGGCATCCAACCCCGCTCCCCAAAGCAGGGGACCCAGGCATCCGAGCCCCCCCCCCCCCCCAGCAGGGGACCCAGGCATTGGAGCTCACCGGGATGATACTGCCATTGGAGGGGGGCAGCTCGCGCCCCCCCAACCACCAGCGCAGCGCTGCGGGGGGACGGCTGGGCCCAGCCGAGCACGACAGGTCCAGGGTCCCATTCTCAGGTGCGCTGCCCACGCCATGCAGCATCACCTCGGCTGGCGGGTCTGGGGGGGCACCTGGGGGGGTCAGTGCTCGCAGCTCAGCACTGCCCCGTGGTCCTCGGGCTGCACCGTCAGGATCAGGGTGCTACGGGAGGCCCCAGCCCCCCCGGCCGTCGCCCAGGTCGTGGACACCACGGCCCCCGCCTGGGAGACATGCAGCCTTGTTGGTGCCCCTCCCTCCGAACCCGCAGCCCCTTGCCGGTGCCCCTCACTCCCAACCTGCAGCCCCCTGTCCCCCAGCCCTGCTGATGCCCCTCCCTCCCGATCCACAGCCCCCCCCCATACCTTTATCCACTGCAGCGTGGCCAAGGGGTTCCCCCCCACGGAGACACAGGTCAGCTTCAGGATTTCCCCAGCCTTGACCTCTGACCTCTGCAGCCCCTCAATGGTGGGCGGCTGGGGTGGGTCTGGGGGAGGGGACACAGTGGGGAGAGCAGTGAGGGGGGCTGGCTCTGGGGGTCCCCGCTTGTAGCAAGGCAGTAGGATGTGGGGGGGAGAGGAGCTCCTCAATACTTATTGGCTTACGGGTCAATGAGAAGATGGCTTATATAGCGGGGTTTATGGACTACTGATTGAGGGGTCAATTTATATGCAGCGACCAACCAGAACCCTTCTTCACTCTGACTGGGAGACCAACCAATGAGAGGACAGCTTATATACACAGACCAATGGGAGGTCTTCTCAAACATCATTGGCCTAGAGATCTACCAATGAGAGACCAGTGTATGTAGATGAGTGGCCATGATGACTCCCAGACTTAGGGACCAATGGCTGAGAAATTGGGTTATATAAAGGAGCCAATGGAAGGTTTTGATAGCTCTCATTGGTTTAAAGCTCCAGTAATGAGAGGTCAGCTTCTATACAAGCACCAATTGGAGGTCTTCTTAATGCCTATTGGTCTAGAGGTCCAGCAATGAGAGGTTGACTTCTATACAGGGACCAATGAGAATGAAGATGAAGAGGCAACTTATACAGAGGACTCTCACTGGGTCAGTCCCATGATACCATGGGCCAATGGGAAGTTTTCTCAACCCTCATTGTTCTAGTGGTCCACAAATAAGGGGGTTGCCTATATACAGCATTCTCCAACTGAGTTAATTAGGGTACTGGGAAGAACTGGGACGTAATGGGAGACCCCATGGAAGAGGAGAGGGGGATGAGGAGGTAGGAGGCTGGGCCCCACCCCCCTTAAAGGGCCAGGCCACTCACAGAGGATGTTCATGATGAAGCTGCTAAGGAGGGGAGTTGAGATGGCCTCGTTCAGGGCCTCGCAGAGCAGGCGGCGCCCATTGTCCAAGATCTCAGGGGTGAACCTGGGGGTGATGACAGGGTTAGGGGCACCGGCAGGGCAGGGGGGCTGTGGGTTGGGAGTGAGGGGCACCAGGAGGCTGAGGGGCTGTAGGATGGAAGTGAGGGGCGCTGGAGAGGCGGGGGTTGCGGGTCAGGAGTGAGGGGCACCGGGGAGTGGGTAGGGGACCCCTCACCTGACTGTGGCCTTGGTGGTCGACAGCTTCTCATGGGACCCTGGCTCCACATGGGACGAGGCTTCAGGGAGGGGCTGGTCCCCTGGAGTGGGGCATGGTCAGAGGGGGCTGGGAACCTGAGACCCCACCCCCTTCTCCCAACTGAATGGCCCCACCCCTGGCTCAAAGTCCTGCCCCTGCCACCCCTTTAGGCCCCCCTCCTTTCCTTTGACCCTGCCCCTCAGCTGCTGAAGCCACGCCCACCCTTTTGACTCCACCCCAGGCTCCTTCTAGCACCGCCCCATCCCACTATGGCCCTGCCCCCAGGCTCACCACGGGCCAGGGTGACCTGGGCGGGGGGCTGGGCGTCGGGGGCGCTGCATGTGACTGTCTGCTCCTCTCCTGCCACCCACGTCACGATGCTGTCAGGCTTCTGCTCCGTGAACACGGGGGGCTGTGGGGGCACTGGGGAAGGGGCAGGGGTCATTCCCAGGCTCTGGCCCCACGGCTGCACCCAGGCCCCACCCCCTGCTTCTCATTGCAAGCCCCTTCCCCAGATAGGACCCACCCCCTGTCCCTCCCCACTGCCTCTGGCTGGACCCCAATTAGGGAGGGGCTTAGGCAGGGCACAGGGAAGGGGGCATGGCCTGGCCTTGATGGGGGAGGGGCTAGGTCAAGAAGGGGGTGTGGCCTAGCTTGACAGGGTAGAGCACAGTGGGAACAGGGGGCGTGGCCTGGCTGGGATGGGGTAGGGGCATGGGTGTAGCAGGAACTGCATGGCCTGGCTTCTCCGTGGGGGCAGAGGGTGGGGGGGTGTGGGCGAGGGGGCGTGGTCTA
>NW_005842918.1:24641-25924 GCF_000455745.1 Alligator sinensis
GTGAGCAGGGCGGGCCGGGACACCCATGCGTGGCCGTCGGGACCCGGCCCGGCCTGGCACTCGTAGCGCCCATCGTCCTCCAGCCGCGCCCCCACGATACGCAGGTGGAGCTCCCCTGTGGCGCACCCCGTCAGCCCCAGAGAACCCAGGAGCCTGGGCCCCCAGCCCTCCCCATCCCAGCGTAAGGAGAGAATCAGGTGTCTGGGGTCCCAGACCCCCTCCCCTCCTCTCCCCAAGGACCCAGGCGTCCAGGCCCCACCTTTGCTGGCGTCACCAGTCAAGCTGTAGCGGGGGAAGCCGGGGAGGCTCCGGCTGGGCCCCAGCAGGAGCCCATCCTTGGCCCACTGGGCCAGTCCAGCCAGGGAATGCACCCGACACCGCAGTGCCGCCTCCCCCCCGGCCCGCACCGTTGTGTTGTCCGGCTCCTCCACGAAGACCTGAGGGGCACCTGGCAGAGACCGTGTGGGACTTTCTTTAGAGTAATTACAGTCATCGCCCCACCCTGCATCCCAGGGGCTGGGAACACCACATAGTTGGTGGGGGAGGGAAAGGGGGAGCCTGGGGGCACCTGGGACTGGCAGGCATGCAGTGTAAAAGTAATTAGGGTAAAAGTGAATTATGGTAATTGTGATTGTGTAAGAGTAAGGTCAGTTCAAATGAATTATGGTAATTGTAATTAGATACAAGTAATTATGGTGAAGTATGAAAGTAATTATGGTAATTGCCCACCCTCTCTGCCTCGGACCGGGAAACCCCCAAAGGGAAGTGGGGGAAGGGTGGAGACCACAGGCACCTGGCAGGGATTATGTGGATTCATTTAGGATAATTATAGTAAGTTGTCCTGCCCCCACCCAGGGCCTGGGAACACCCCACAAGAGAACAGGAGCCAGGTTGCGGGCTCCTGGCAGGGATTGAGCGGGGTGTTGTTTAAAGTAAGTACGGTAATGCCTGGTTGGGACTGGGTGGGGCTTCATTTACAGTAAATACGGTAAGGGCTCCTCCTTGCGGGCCAGCCCTGGCCCCACCCACATCCAGGCCCTGCCCCCTGGTCCATGCAGGCCCCACCCCCTCCAGCCTTCCAGCCAGGCCCTACCCTTGCCATTGGGGGAGGCGGACTCTCACCTCTGGGGAGGGCAGTGAGGAGGAGGAGGAGGAGGAGCAGAGCAGGACCCCCAGGTGCCATGGCAACACGAACCACAGGGGTGGGGGTGTCTGCACACCAATGGGAGGAGGACATGAGGAGTGATGACCTCTGATCCTGGGCCTCAGGCCCCTCCCTCTTT
>NW_005842918.1:26665-32157 GCF_000455745.1 Alligator sinensis
TGGAACGCACGCACTCACCCAGCCCAGCCTCGCAGGTCCTGGCTGCGCCCAGCTCTGGGGAGCCGCCAGCAGAGCCCTCTTGCTCTGTGCCACTCGCTGCTGAGTGCCGGGGGCCAAGGAGGGGGGGCAGGGATCTGCTACCAGCCCCTCTCTGCTCCCCGCCCCGCAGTGCCAGCTGGGCCGTGTCCTGTGCATGTGTGGCGCTGCCCACGCGCTGCCGGAGGTGCCCAAGTTAATGAAGAGAAGGGCAAAGGGTGTGCGTGGGGGGGTCAGTTCCTCCCCAGAGCCAGGCACAGCGCAGGGGTGGGGGCCATGGACAGCTGGGGACAGCTGTCTTGGGACACAGTCACAGACAGAACCGAGGTGTCCGGGTCATGGACACACGCAGACACGCACAGAACCCAGGCACCTCGGACACGCACACATGGACACGCACATGGAGAGACACACAAACACACACACGCAACCCAGGTGTCCAGGACATGCAGAGAACCCAGGCATCTGGGACACACAAATTTGTGCACATGCACACACGTGCACACACACACGTATCCCGTCCCCCACACCCACCCCAACCTCCCAGCTCTTCCTCCCCTCCCCTTCCCTCCCCTCCCCCATGGGTCTACTTCTGGTGTGCACGTGTGCGTGTGCAGGGGAGCCTGCACTCCCCATCCAGGTGGCAGGTGTGCCCATGCCCCAGCACCTGGCATGTGGTGCCCGGCACAGTAGAATCAGCCTCGTGGCTGGACATATGTCTGGGGGGGGCAGTACTTAATCCCTGTGTGGGGAGCAGGGGGATTATTGCCATGGTGCCCCGCGGCGTGAATAATCCTGGGAGGTGGGGGGTGACGCAGGGTGGGGGAGGGGTGTGGGGGGCAAAATCCTGCCCCCCCCAGCCGTCCCCACGCCCCCTTTCTAATTCCTTGGGATAGTTGCCAATTAATCAGCTCCTGTTAACGAGGTTAGGGGATTAAGTGGGAGGGGGTCCCTGCCTGTTGACCCCTGAGACGCCCAGGTGGGAGAGGGGAGACAAGATGGTAGCCAGTGCAGCCTTGTCCAGGCTTCGACCTAGTCCGGGGGCAGCTGAGGGGCCAACGGGAACACTGTGGGAGGGCCCCTCTGCCCCTCCCTGGTTGCAGGGCTGACTGGGGGGGCAACTGGGTGAGGGGTCCTGCCAACAGGGGCGTGGAAGTGGGGGTAAAAGCCCAGGGCAAGATGGTGGTAGCATCACTTCCTGTGGGGATAGGATGTCCATGGTTCTTCACTGCCTGCCCCAGCCTCAGGGTTGGGGGGCAGCAGGTACGGGGACAGGGCAGGGGTTTTGCCTTGGGGGAAGGCTGGGCTCAGTGCTCCCTGCCCCAGGGGGTGCCATGTTTCTCTGCCCACAGGGGCAGGGGACAGGGTGCCCCGAGTCCTGTCTGGGGGCGGGTCTTACGGGGGGCCAGATAGGTAGGTAGGTAGGTAGGTAGATGGATGGATGGATGGACAGACAGATGGACATTGGGCAGACAAACTGATAGATAGTGGATTGATAGATGGATAGACAGATGGAGGGATAGTTAAATGGAGGAGGAATAGATGAATAGAAATCTAAAACAACAGATGGATAGATGGATACCTTATACATGAATAGTAAAGAAATAGAAAGAAAGATGGATAGACAGACACATAGGTGGATAATAGGTCAGTAGATGGATGGATAGATGGATATATAAAAAATGGATAAGGCATGTTCATAGATAGATAGATAGATGGACATGCACAGGTAGGCTGACAGGCAGACACCCTATGGAAGGATGGAGGGAGTGGGGAGCTGGGGGGATGCCTGGCTGGGGCTGAGGATGGACGGGGTTGTTCCCAGGCTGGCAGCAGCTGGGCCTACCCACCCCCCTCACCACCACGTGCCAGCTCAGACAGATGGTGCTTGGGGGGGGGGGGGGGGGGGTGGGGGGGGTTGGTCAGTGTGAGATGAGATGGGAGCAGGGCGGGGAGCCCCCCCCAGCATCCTCACTGGCTGGGGCTGGGGAGGAGGGGCCAGGAGAGCTGGGGGGTAGGGGGCGATAGACAGATGGACACGGAGAGGACTGGCTCCAGGGAAAGGTGGATGGAGCGTTGGTGGGGAATGGAGGGACCGTGCTGGGGTGGAAGAGATGCATAGAGCTAGATGGACAGACAGACAGGCAGAGAGATAGGTACATGGGTGGGTGGGTGGATGGATGGATGGATGGATGGATGGATGGACAGATGGATGCATAGATACATGTGTAGACATGTGAACAGATGAATGGATGGGCAGGTAGGTAGCTGGATGGACAAATGGATGGATGGATGGATGGATGGATGGGGGTTGTGGAGAGGGATGGATGGATGGATACATTAGTGGATGGACAGAGATATAAGTGGATGGGTAGGTAGGTGTGTGGGTGGGTAGGAAGGTAGGTAGGTAGGTGGGTGGGTGCCTACAGAGCGGGGCAGAGGGGTGGCAGTCGCAGGTGCCAGGGTACGGGCACAGCCAACCGGGCAGGCTCAGGGCTCTGGGCAGGTGCAGGCCTGAGGCCCGACCCACTCGTCAGGGCCGAAATTAGACGGCCCATAACAAGCTGCTTTCCCTGCACCTCCCCCGGGGCCAGCACCATCCAGGCCTCCTTACCAGGCTTTTTCTATGACTTCATCCCCCTGGCCCTGCTTGGAAAATTCCCCCCGATCCCCAGGCACTGCTGCACCCCAGAGCTGGGCACATCCCGGGGCCAGGGAGCAGTGCTAGGTCACTGGATGGGACCCAGGTGGCCGGGCTGCCACCCCCTGCTCTCACCCCTGGGTCCCCCTCCCCTCCCAGACAACCCAACAACCCAGGCATCTGGGGCCATCAATCCAGGTGTCAGGGAAAGCTGTTGGTTTCCCAGGCCTGTAGCTGGGGTAACATGGCCTCGTGGGAAAGGGGCCGGCTGGGGGGGGCCGACACAAAGCCCCCCGGGGGGGGGGGGCTGGGGCCACCGGGGCAACCGCGGCCCCCAGTTAACATGCCCTCGTGGGAAAGGGGCCGGCTGGGGGGGGCCGACACAAAGCCCCCCGGGGGTGGGTGGCTGGGACCACGTGGCCACCAGCTGCCTCAGGGCAAGGGGGAGCTGGACGCCTGGGTTCTTTCCCAGCCCTGGGAGGGGCTGGGGGGGAGCCCCGACACCTGGGTTTTCTGGGGCAACAGTTGGGGTGGGCAGGTTAGAGCAGAGCACGGACGTGCGGGGTGGTTGAGAGGGGAGAGGGGGCTGGGGGTGAGAGCAGCGTGGGGGCCTGGATGCCTGGGTTTCCTCCAGCTCAGGAAAGGCAGCGCCCAAGCTGCTCCCCTGGGAGTGCAACCCAGGCGTCCAGCCCCTGCCCTCCACCCCTGCCCCATCTTCAGCCTTTTTCTTCCAAATCCCCTCTGGGCAGATTGACCCAGGCCTGCTCCCCACGTGCATGTCTTAGCACACGCATGTCTGGGCGAAGGTGTGCATACGTGCGGAGGGCATCAGTCGTGCATGCACAGGCTGAGCCCCATCAGCAAGGGCAGGACACGCGTGTGGCAGGGATGCACGGAGCACATGCACGTGGGGAGGGTCGCCGCCCGGCACACCCATACAGGAAAGCCAGGTGTCCAGGACACAACCTGGCTCCTCCCACCCGCCCCACGACAACTATACTGGCATGCCAACAGCACTGGAACTGTGTTTGTGTGTCCTGGACACCTGGGCGGGGGGTGTCTGTGTCCCGGATGCCTGGGTTCTGTGTGTAAATGTGTGTGTCCTGGATGCCTGGGGGCATGGGTTTGTGTGTGTATCTGTGTGGTGTGTGTGTGTGTGTCCTGGACACCTGGGGGCAGGTGTGTGTGTGTACAACCTGAACACCTGGTGTGTGTTTGTGTGTGTTGGACACCTGTGGGGGTGTCTGTGTCCCAGATGCCTGAGTTGTGTGTGTGTGTGTGTGTGCGTGTGTGTGTGTGTGTGTGCCCCAGACACCTGGTGCATGTGTGTCAGACACCTGGCTGGGTGTGTGTGTCCCAGATGCCTGAGTTGTGTGTGTGTGTGTGTGTGCGTGTGTGTGTGTGTGTGTGCCCCAGACACCTGGTGCATGTGTGTCAGACACCTGGCTGGGTGTGTGTGTCCCAGATGCCTGAGTTGTGTGTGTGTGTGTGTGTGTGTGCGCGCCCCAGACACCTGGTGCATGTGTGTCAGACACCTGGCAGAATGTCTGTGTCCCAGATGCCTGAGTTGTGTGTGTGTGTGTGTGTGTGTGCGCGCCCCAGACACCTGGTGCATGTGTGTCAGACACCTGGCAGAATGTCTGTGTCCCAGATGCCTGAGTTGTGTGTGTGTGTGTGTGTGTGTGCGCGCCCCAGACACCTGGTGCATGTGTGTCAGACACCTGGCAGAATGTCTGTGTCCCAGATGCCTGAGTTGTGTGTGTGTGTGTGTGTGTGTGCGCGCCCCAGACACCTGGTGCATGTGTGTCAGACACCTGGCAGAATGTCTGTGTCCCAGATGCCTGAGTTGTGTGTGTGTGTGTGTGTGTGTGCGCGCCCCAGACACCTGGTGCATGTGTGTCAGACACCTGGCAGAATGTCTGTGTCCCAGATGCCTGAGTTGTGTGTGTGTGTGTGTGTGTGTGCGCGCCCCAGACACCTGGTGCATGTGTGTCAGACACCTGGCAGAATGTCTGTGTCCCAGATGCCTGAGTTGTGTGTGTGTGTGTGTGTGTGTGCGCGCCCCAGACACCTGGTGCATGTGTGTCAGACACCTGGCAGAATGTCTGTGTCCCAGATGCCTGAGTTGTGTGTGTGTGTGTGTGTGTGTGCGCGCCCCAGACACCTGGTGCATGTGTGTCAGACACCTGGCAGAATGTCTGTGTCCCAGATGCCTGAGTTGTGTGTGTGTGTGTGTGTGTGTGCGCGCCCCAGACACCTGGTGCATGTGTGTCAGACACCTGGCAGAATGTCTGTGTCCCAGATGCCTGAGTTGTGTGTGTGTGTGTGTGTGTGTGCGCGCCCCAGACACCTGGTGCATGTGTGTCAGACACCTGGCAGAATGTCTGTGTCCCAGATGCCTGAGTTGTGTGTGTGTGTGTGTGTGTGTGCGCGCCCCAGACACCTGGTGCATGTGTGTCAGACACCTGGCAGAATGTCTGTGTCCCAGATGCCTGAGTTGTGTGTGTGTGTGTGTGTGTGTGCGCGCCCCAGACACCTGGTGCATGTGTGTCAGACACCTGGCAGAATGTCTGTGTCCCAGATGCCTGAGTTGTGTGTGTGTGTGTGTGTGTGTGCGCGCCCCAGACACCTGGTGCATGTGTGTGTCAGACACCTGGCAGGGTGTCTGTGTCCCAGATGCCTGAGTTCTGTGCATGTCCTGAACACCTCGGGGCATGCATGCGCGCGCGCGTGTGTCCTGGACACCTGGGCAGATGCCTGGGTTCTGTGTGTGTAAATGTGTGTGTCCTGGACCTAGGGGGGGGGGGGGGGGGGG
>NW_005842918.1:32364-32959 GCF_000455745.1 Alligator sinensis
GTGGGCAATCCCCCCCCCAGACCCGCCGCAGACTACATTTCCCATCGCTTCCCGCGGCGGCGGACTCTGCTTCCCATGATGCACCGTGGGGGAGTGTTTTGCCCCCCACTGTTTCCCATCATGCTCCGCCTGCCTCCCATGCGCCTGCCCTCTCGTTTCCCGTCACACCCCCGCCCCGCCCCTTCCCATCCTCTTTGGCGCGGTCTGCCTTTCCCGTCGTCTCTCGCGCCCCTCCTTCCATGTCCCTCCCCACCCTTCCTCACAGACCCCATGTCCCGACACCGCACGCGCCGCCGGACTCCCACGTCCCGTCACCCAATAGCACCATGCGACCCACCCCGGTCCAGCCTTATCATTTTCCATCATAACTTGGGCGGCCCGGACTCCATTTCCCATCACCCATAGCGGGAGGAGAACCGCCCCCCCAACCAAGTCCACTTCCCATCATGCTTCGCGACCCCCTCACCCCCGATTCCTTCTCCTCCCAGCCCGGCTCGCTCCATTTCCCATCACCCCGCGTCCGTGCCCCGCGGACTCCACTTCCCATCACTCCCCGCGCGGAGCGCGGGGACGGGGGTGGCGACTCCATCTCCCA
>NW_005842918.1:33646-37891 GCF_000455745.1 Alligator sinensis
GGGGGGCTGTTAGACTGGGACTCCCCAGGACCCCCTGCCTGGAGCCCTGAAGTGTGGTGCAGAATGGGGGTCTGGGTTTCCCTCCCTGCCCTGCCCTGCCCCGCCCTGCCCTGCCCTGCCCCGCCCCCCCAGTCTGGGGTGTGAGGCAGTCTTGGGCGAGGGGCCTGTTTTGTGCATGCCTCAGTTTCTCCTCATGCCCCCAGGCTGCCAGGTATATGGGGTGGTTATCTTAACAGTGGGGGTGATTAGCACAGCAGGGGCAACCCCCTAACAAGCAGGTCCCTTCCCGGGGGGTAGGCACATATGACAGGCACCCTAGCAAAGAGATGCAGCCAGCTCTGGGGTGGACCCCAGCCTTGGGAGGGGGGAAGAAACTTCTGCCCTCCCAGGCTTTATTCCCTACTCCAGAATCAGCTGCATTTCAGCTCCTGCAAAGTTGTAGGGGGTGGGGGGAGGGTTCCCAGCACAGGTGTGCAGCCGTTCCCCCCACTCCAGAGCTGGCTGCATCTCACCACTGGGGAGGTTGGTGGTGCTGGTCTGGTGTTGCGTGGGGCTGCCTAGCTGTTCCGCCTCAGAGCTGGCTGTATCTTGACTGCTAGAAAACTCTTGGCACTGAGAGTTGTACGACATTTCATCAGTGTTATATGTAGCTGTTGGTAGCTGTTTCACCCCATAGCTGGCTGCACCTCTGTGTCAAGCAAGCCAGCTTATTTGCTGTCACTGTGTTTTTCTTTCTTCGCCACCCCTCCCCGGAGCTGGCTGCATCTCCCCATCCTGGACGCTGTTTGTGCTCAGTGCCTTATGTTGCTTGTCTGGCATTATGTGTGGCTGTTCTGCAGCTGTTCTGCCCCAGAGCTGGCTGCATATTAGCTGCTAGAACAATACTGAAAGTCATGCAAGGTTTCATTGGTGTTATATGTAGTTGTGGATAGTTGTCTCACCCCAGAGCTGGCTGCATCATAATACCTAGAAAACTTTCAGTATTGAGAGTCGTGGGAGGTTTCATTCGTGTTATGTATAGCTTTTTATAGCTGTTTCACCTCAGAGCTGGCTGCATCTCATCCTCTGGGAGGCTGGCTTTACTCAGCACTTCATGGTAGTCTGGCATTACGTGTGCATCTGTTCCACCCTGGAGCTGGCTGCATGTTAGCTGCTAGAAAGTATTGAGTATTAAGAGTCTTGGGAGATTTTTTTTATGGTGTAGCTGTTTGTAGCTCTTCTACCCCAGAGCTGGGTGCATCTCCATTCCAAACATGCCATCTTATTTGCTGTCACTGTGTTTTTCTTTCCTAGCCTCCCCTCCCCAGAGCTGGCTGTATCTCCTCATCCAGGAGACTGTCTGTGCTCAGTGCCTTGTGGTGCTTGTCTGGCGTTGTCTGGCTGTTCTACCCCAGAGCTGGCTGCATCTTAGTTGCTAGGAAACTCACAGCACTGAGAGTCTTTCGAGGTTTCATTGCTGTTATACGTAGCTATTGGTAGCTGTTTGACCCCAGAGATGGCTGCATCTTAGCAGCTAGAGAATTCTCAGTACTGAGAGTCTTGTGAGGTTTTGTTAGTGTTACATACAGCTGTTTGTAGTTGTTCCACCCCAGAACTGGCTGCATCTTCGTGCCCCAGATAAGCCATCTGATTTGCTGTCGCTGTGTTTTGCTTTTTCGTCACCCCTCCCCAGAGCTGGCTGCATCTCACCATCTAGAAGGTTGTCCGTGCCTTACAAGGGTTGTCTACTGTTACATGTGGTTATTCTGTAGCTGTTGCACTCCAGAGCTGGCTGCATCTTAACACCTAGAAAGCTCTTAGTACTGAGAGTGTTGGGAAGTTTTGTTGGTGTTTATATGTAGGTGTTTCACCCCAGAGCTGGTTGCATCTCGTCCTCTGGGAGGCTGGCTGTACTCAGTACCTTATGGTAGTTGTCTAGCATTATGTGGGGCTGTTGTCCAGCTGTTTCACCCCAGAGCTGGCTGCATCTTAACACCTAGAAAGCTCTTGGTGCTGATAGTCTTTAGGGGTTTTGTTGGTGTTGCATGTAGCTGTTTGTAGCTGTTCCACCCCAGAAGTGGCTACATCTTAGCTGCTGGAAAATTTTCGGTTCTGAGTTGTGCAAGGTTTTGTTGGCATAACTGTTCTACCCCAGAGCTGGCTGCATCTTAACTGCTAGGAAGCTTTGAGTATTAAGAGTCTTAAGAGGGGTTTTTTTGGTGTTACACATAGTAATTGTAACAATTGTAATTGTTCCACCCCAGAGGTAGCTGCATCCCACCGCCAAATAAGCCATCTTATTTTATGTCACTGTGTTTTTCTTTTCTTCCCTAGCCTCCCCTCCCCAGAGCTGGCTTCATCTCGCCCTCTGGGAGGTTGTCTATACTTAGCACATTCACACCAGTTCTTTAATGTTATGCATGGCATTCTGTAGCTCTTCCACCCCAGAGCTAACTGCATCATAATTCCTATGAAGCTTTCAGTACTGAGAAACTTGGAAGATTTCCCCGGTGTTTATAGCAGTTCAACCTCAGAGCTAGCTGCATTTAAGCACCTGTGAAACTGTTAGTATTGAGTGTCTTTGTGTAACACAGGAAACTTCTTTAGTGTTATGTGAGCTTGTTTGTATCCGTTCCACCCCTGGGCTGGCTGCATTTAAGGGCTGGGGAAAACTATCAGTACTGAGAGCCTGTATGTACTAAGCATCCATATATAAAAACCAGGAATGTTTCTGCCCTGTTGTATGTGGCTGTTTGTAGCTGTTCTACCCCAGAGCTGACCATGTTTCAACTTTTGGGAAACTGTCAGCTCGCAATGTCTGCCTAAATAATCCAGAAGGTTTCTTTGGTGTTATACGTGGCTGTAGCTGTTCTACCCCAGAGCTGACTGCATTTTGACTTTTGAGAGGCTGTCAATGTTGAGTACGTGCATATAAAACCCAGGAAGGTTTCTTCAGTGGTATATGGGGCTGTAGCTGTTCCACCCCAGAGTTGAGAAGCGGTCAGCACCGAGTGTCTATATCTATAATACAGAAAAGTTTTATCTGTGTTATATGTGGCTGTAGCTGTTTCACTCCAGAGCTGGGCGCATTTCAGCCCTTAGAAGCTGTCAGCTCCTGGAGTGTCTGTGTTTATAAGATAGAAAAGTTTCTTTCGTGTAATACGTGGACGGGCTGCATTTTGGCCCTGGGAAAGGCCCCCCCATCCCCATCACTGTAGCTTGCTTCTCCAGATGCCCCTCCCCAGAGCTGGCTGCATCTCAGCCTCAGTACGAGCTGTGGGATCTCTCAGATAGCAACATGTACTCCCTTCTCCCCCTTTCTGGCTCCCTGGCTGCGCAGCTGGGTCCCAATTCTCTACCTCTCTGCCTGACAGACCCCTTCCCCCATGGGGAAACTGAGGCACTGAGTCCCATGCTTCAGTGTCCCCAGCTGGCAGGTCAAGGACAGGGTGGGAAGGGTTCTGAATCCCTGCTCCCCCACCCCGGGGGTCTGTGACTTGGGGGTTAATTTGGGGGGTGGGTGACATCATCCCATGGAGTAGTCAGTAGGAAGGGAATTTACTGGGGGTGAGGGGGTATTGAATGGGTGAGGCCATCCAGGAGAGGGGCAGGGCTATGTGATGAAGGGTTGGGGGTGGTCTCTAGTAGTGGGAATACAGGTGTGACACAATGAGCAGGGCTTAAGTGGGGGGGAGTGGGCAGGGCTTGAGGGCAGGGGCGGGGCTTCTGCAGCATGGGCGGAGCCTAATCAACCTTTCCCCTCCGCCCTGTCCAGCAGGATGAGTTCTTGGGCTTCCGCCCCGAAGAGGTGGCAGCCCCAAGTCCCCTGCGTGCTGCCCTGCGTTCCCAGAGAGGTGAGGATGCCCCCCACTGCCCCATGGCATCATGGGAGCAGCAGCATTTCCCCTCCCTCCCCCCCCCGGGGGTGGGTTGGTGCCATCTCTAGAAGCCAGGGAGGGCAGCAGGGGGCTTGGGTGAGCCCTCTCCATCGTGGGGGCAGGGGGTATTCTAGCGTTCACCCCTGCTTCCCTCACTCTCAGGCACCTCCCCAAAGCCCCGGGCGAGGAAGAAGCGTCCGGCCCCTGAGTGTCGCAAGGCAGAGGCACAGCACCAGCGTGTGGCACGGGCCCTGGCCGACCTCCTTCAGCAGCCCCCGGCCCATGAGCCCCCAACCCTGTCCCCAGAGAGGCCTCCCCGGGCCCGGAGCCAGCCTGGCACACCTCAGCGGCCCCGCGGCCGCCCCCGTGGCTCCTTCAAGAAGAAGCC
>NW_005842918.1:37952-38488 GCF_000455745.1 Alligator sinensis
TGGCCGCCGCAAACTCCCCCGGCTGCTCAAGTTTGTCTCCAAAGCCAAGCGGCTCAAGCCGGGGCAGGCGGCTCTGGCTCGTGCCCGCCGCCAACCTTCCAGTACCCGCCGCAGCACCCCCAAGAGGTACCGCCCGGCACCTGCGCCCGCCCCGGAGGACACAGAGGAGGCAGCGGCACCTGGGAAGCGCCGGCGGCAGGGCAGAGGTGAGCCGGAGAAAGAGAGGGAGGTGTCTCCGGACCCGCCCAGCATCGCCCAGTCCACGCGGGCGCAATGCCTGAAACGTGGGCGTGGACGCCCCCCGCTGACACCCACTCAGCGGGCCGAGAGGGGGGTCCCCGGGGCCGAGGACCCCCCTGGACACAAAACCACCTTTCTCAAGAACATTCGTCAGTTCATCATGCCTGTGGTCAGCGCCCGCTCGTCCCGCCTCATCCGCACCCCCCGGCGCTTCATGGATGAGCCCCACCCGCCCACACCCGCGCTGCCCAGGCCACCCCCCGCGCCGGAGGCGGGGGAGGGGCCCTGCCCCGCGG
>NW_005842918.1:38640-39567 GCF_000455745.1 Alligator sinensis
GAGGCCCCCCGGCCCCCCTCGCCCGCCCCCGACGAGCCGGTGATGACCCGCAGCGGGCGGCGCCTACTGCCTCGCACCAACCACCTCAGCCTGCCCCTGTTCCCCAGGGAGGCCCCCAAGGGGCAGCCCCCTGGGCATGACCCAGCACCCCCCCAGCTGGTGGGCATGGACAAGGTGTACAGCCTGCTCACCCGTGCCAAGGTGCAGCTCTTCAAGATAGACCAGCAGCAACAGCAGCTCAAAGCTGCTCCGGTAAGGGCGGGCTGGGGGCCCAGGCACCTGGGTTTTCTGTGGCTCTGGGACAGGGGTCTGGGGTGAGAGAGGAGAGACATGGGGCCTAGACGCCTGGGTTCTCTCCAGCTCGGGGAGGACAATCAGGACTGGGGCGTTAAAACGAGGGATGCCTGGGTTTCTTCCTGGTCTGGGAGAAGGCTGAGGGGGTGCGTGAGGGGGGGAACATGGGACCTAGATGCCTGGGTTCTTTCCATCTCTAGGAGCTGGAAGCTTAGAATGGGGCGGTGGGTGCCTGGATGCCTCGGTTCTCCCTTGCAGTACTAGCAAGGTCCCTCCTAGCACCAGAGATCCTTGACCTCCAGGGCACGCAAAGCCCTGGTGGTTCCCCTGCCCCCACTCCCGTTTCTGGGGTCTCTGGGTCTCCCCGCGGGGACAGCTTTAGGGCCCTGACACCCCACCGCCCACCCACAGTCCTTGCCCAGCGTGAAACCTGAGGAGACCGGAGAAGCTGAGAACAGCCTGCGGGATGAGACAGAGCCTGGGGCCGACCGCACCGATGGCAGGAAGCAGGTACTGGGGCTGGGTGGGGGGGCAGGGTTAACCCCCTAGGAGGGGCTGCAGGGGCAGCCTGGGGGGTCCTGGAAGGTGTGCTTGTGGGAGTCAGCAGGGATTTGGGGGAGGGGCTGGGCTAGG
>NW_005842918.1:40018-41861 GCF_000455745.1 Alligator sinensis
TCCCAGAGGCTGTCTGGGGGCTCCAGGTCTGAGGAATGATGTTGGGTGAGGATGGTTACAGTCCCTGTCTGACTTCTGAAACCACCGCCTCCCCCACACAGGGCCAGGAGTCCCCAGTGCAGGGCCCACGAATCAAGCATGTGTGCCGCCACGCGGCTGTGGCACTAGGGCAGGCGCGGGCTGTGGTGCCCGAGGACGTGCCGCGACTCAGCGCCCTTCCCCTGCGTGAGCGCACCCAGCTGGCCGCGTCCCCTGGCCCTGAGGGTGAGTGCCTGGCTTTGCTGGAGGGGCACTGCGCCCTCCCCCCCCACTCCCGGTGGGCACTGCCTGCCACTAACCACCGCCCTTTCCCCCCCCCCCCTTGCTGCCCCCACAGAGACATCGTCAGCCTCGGAGACGGAGGGTGGGCAGGGCAAGCGGGCACGGGCAGAAGGGGGGCCCCAGGCAGCGCCCCCTGCACCCCCTGCCCGGCGCCCACCAGCGCCCACCACAGGGGGGGGCCGCAAGAACCGCATGGCGCGCTGTGGGTGCTGCAAGGGCTGCCTGACGCTGCAGGACTGTGGTGCCTGCCCCAACTGCCTGGACAAGCCCAAGTTCGGTGGGCCCAACACCAAGAAGCAGTGCTGCGTGTGAGTGCCCTGGACGCCTGGGTTCCCTCCTGCCCTGGGGCTGGGGCATTGGGGGGCCTGGATGCCTGGGTTCTCTGAGAGGCCGATACAGTCTGGTGTGGCAGGGTCCAGAGATGCCTGGGTTCTCTCAAGCTCTGGGAGAGGAGAAGGGGTTGGAGGGTGAGAGCAGGGGGAGCTGGTAGCCTGGACGCCTGGGTTCTCTCCAGCTCTGGGAGGGGAGGGGGTGTTGAGAGTGACCTGAGCTGGGGCCTGACACACCTGGGTTATCTTCTGTGGACTGAGATACTGGGGTCCTCCAGTTCTGGAGGTGGGAGGGGAGTGGGGCCTTGGACACCTGGGTTCTCCCTTGTCTTCTGTACCAGGACAGCTGGTTTTTCACCAGCACTGGGAGGGAGTGGGTTAGAGCAGAAGTATTTGTGTGCATCCCCCGGCTCTGACCCCTGGCTCGGACTGTGGCAGGTACCGCAAGTGTGACAAGATAGAAGCGCGGAAGATGGAGCGGCTCTCCAAGAAAGGTACCCGGATGCCTGGGGGTTGTGGAACAGGGCAGCTGGGGCCTGGACACCTGGGTTCTCTCCGTCTCGGGGAGGGGAGGGGGGGCATGGGGCCTGAATGTCTAGGTTCTCTCCTGGAGTCTGTGGGGGGCCAGAGGATTGCAGGGAGTGGGGGGAGCCCAGTGCCTGGGTTCCTTCCAGCTCTGGGGGGCCAGAGTGGCCAGAGTAATAAAGCAGGTCCGTGGGTGAGAGAGGAGGAGGGGGTGCTAGGAGCCTGGATGCCTTGGAGGGCAGTGGGGTCGGGGGGTGGGAGCAGGAGGGGCTGGGAGCCTGGATTCCTGGATTCCCTCCTGCTCTAGGAGAGCTGTGAGGTCTGAGGGTTTTGAGCAGGATGGACTGAGGCCCAGATGCCTGGGTTCCAGCTCTGGGAGGGGAGTGGGATCTGAGTGATTAAAGCAGGCCCAGCCCCAGCCAGACTCCTGGGTTCCCTCCAGGTGTGGGAGAGTAAGAGCAGGGGTGGGGGGTGCTGGGAGCCCAGATGCCTGGGTTCCCTGCAGCTCTGGGATGCCCAAGCCCAGCCCAACCTTTCCCTTATCTGTGCCTCAGTTTCTCTTTTAAGGCCGCATCAAGCTCTGGCCCAGGGGGTGTGGCATCCCCTCGTGCCCCCACCCCTTGTAGCCAGGTGCAGACCCCACCCCCTCCCCTCCCCCCATGACCCCT
>NW_005842918.1:42189-43034 GCF_000455745.1 Alligator sinensis
TGCTTGAATTCTGGTGGGGGGGGGCCTGAACACCTGGGTTCTTGGCAGGCCTGGGACACCTGGGCTCCATGGGGGTGGGGTCCAGACACCTGGGTTTGTGGGGGGACAGAAACCTGGATTTGGGAGGAACAGATGCCTGGGTTTTGGGGAGGTGAGGTGCTGGAGAGTTTTCTGTGTTGAGGGGTGGGCCGGACACCTGGGTTTGGTGGGTGGGTGTTGGGGTGGGGGGGTACCCTGACTCCTGGGGTCCCTGGGGAGGAAGGGAGGGCAGCCAGATACCTGGGTTTGCTGGGGGGGCAGACACCTGGGTACTCTGTGCGTGTTGGGGGTTGTGGCCCAGACACCTGGGTTCTCTGCACTGAACTTGGACACATCCGAGGTGGGGGTCTCCACCCTTTCATGTCAGGGGGGACAGCCCGGGGCGGGCATGACCTTTGCGGGGGGCTGTGCAGAGCCGAGGGGGGGAGGGCTGTGCATCTGGGGGGGCAGCATGAAGCCTGCAAGCATGTGTATAGAAATAGAGGGGGTCTCAGTTTCACTTCTTCCCCACCCTCCCCTCCCCTGCCGGAGGAGACACCCCGTAGGCCAGTGGACAGCACTGGGGGGCTGTGGGGGCACTGTGGGCCGGTGTTGGGGCACCATGGGGGCACCGTGGGCCTCACCTGTTTCCCGTCCCCCCTACCCCAGGCCGGGCAGGGCCACGGCCAGCAGCGCCCTGGGACTCGGAGGACTCGCAGGACTCGTTCCCGGCACCCTGGGAGGTGGCGCTGGGCGCGGAGGAGACGGCTGAGCCCGACGGGCTGCTCCAGCGCAAGTCGGCGCGGCGCTGTGTGCGCCAGCGTCCC
>NW_005842918.1:43210-45590 GCF_000455745.1 Alligator sinensis
CTGTGCTCCCCCCTCCCATACCCCCTACACCAGCACTACGGCTTCCTGTGCCCCCATAATCCCTTGGCCAACCTAGTGAGACCCCCCTGCCCCATCATATACACCCTGCCTGGCACTGTGGTCCCTTGTGCCCCCCATAAGTCCCCCACCCCTATACACCCTGCCCCAGCACCATAATCTGCTTTGCCCTCCATAATCCCTCTGCCAGCTTGGTGAGAGAGCCCCCCTGACCCCCAAATACACTGCCTTAGCACCATGCCCCAGTGCCCCCCATAACCTCCCTGCCAGCCTGGCAAGATCCCTGTGCCCCCCAATATACACCCTGTCTTGGCACCATGGACCCCTATGCTCCCCATAACTCCTTGCCAGCCTGGCAGGATCCCTGTGTCCCTCCACCCGGCCCACATGTACCCTGCCCAGGCACTGGTCTTCTGTGACCCCCATAACCCCCGTCAGCCTGATGAGACCCCTGCTGCAGTGCTTCCCATACCCCCTGCCCCCCCAACACACAGAACCCAGGTGCCCAGAGCTTCCCCCCACCCCAGCACAGAACCCAGGTGTCTGCTCCCCCGCCGCCCCCTTGCACAACACACACAACCCAGAGCCTGGTGAACCCCCCCCCGCCCCATACACCCTACCCTGGCATCACGGCCCCCTGTGGCCCCCTCACAAGCCTCCTGCCAGCCCGGTGAGACCCCCCCCTTTCCCCCCCAACAAGAGAACCCAGGTGTCCTTCTCCCCCCATAACAGAAAACCCAGGTTTTTTGTTGTCCCCACCAAACAGAGAACCCAGGTGTCTGGGAACACCCCTCCCAGCTGCCAACACAGAGCACCCAGCCTGGTGGGACCCTGTATGCACCCCTGGCTGGGTCCCATAGCCCTTGCCAGCCTGGGAAGCCCCCAAGGCTGCTCCCCCACACACACTACCTTGCCACTTGGGCCCTCCCTGGAGCGCCCCTCCAGGGGCCAGAAACCACCCGCTCTCAGCCCTGTCTGGCTTCTCTTTGCACCCCTGTAATGGGGGGGGTCTGCCTCTCACTCCCCTCTGCTTCTGCCTCCCCAGACCTTCTTCCAATGGAAGTGGAGGAGCAGAGCCGGCCCCGCCGTGCCCCACTGCAGCCTGTGGTGCAGCTGAAAGCCCGCAGGCGCCCGGACAAGGTAAGGACCCCCCCCAAACCCCTGTTTCGGGGGGTCATAATCTCCCCCGCTATGGATCTGCTCAGCCTGGGTCACTTGGATCCCACCACTATCACCATATGCTCCTGGGCCTGTGGGGTGGAAGAGTGGAGGGGGAAGCTCCCCCAAGCCCTGATGCTGTTCCCGCAGGACATGCTGCCCATTGGCGCCTTCCCCGCCTTCCCCAATGGCTGGAATGGGAAGCAGAAGTCTACAGATGGTGTCCACCGGCTCCGTGTCGACTTCAAGGTGAGAAGGGGATGGGGGGGCTTTCCTAGCAGTGGGGACATTCAGGGCCCAATCCCTGCCCTGTGGTTGGGGGGGATGCCTGGCATTTTTGAAGCCCGGTCCCCACGGCCGGGGGAATGGTCGGTGCCTCCAGGACTCGATCCCTATGGCTGGGGGGACGTCCAGGGCTCAGTGCCTGTGGCCGTGGGGATGCCCGGTGTTTCCGGGACCCCGTACCTGCAGCTGTGGGGATGCCCGGCACTTTTGGTGCCTGTGGGGATCACCTGGCACCCAGCGCGGGTGGTCCAAAGTCTCCATTTAGCATGGGGAGGCTGCTCCAGAGGGTTTATGGAGAACCCCCCCAGCCCAGGGCTCTCCTGCTCCCCCCCTTTGCAGGACAGGTCCCTATATCCAGTCTGGACCTAAGTTCAACAGCCCCTAGGAAATGGGGGTGTTCAGCCCCCCCCATAACTGCCTGAGGCTGCCATGGGGGGCTGAGAACTGCCCCCATACAGATGTGGGGGAACATTGCCCAGTACCGGCCTCCCCATTACCTTCAACCTCCTTTGTGAGGATATCCTGAACTGGGAGATGAGCCGGGGGGGGTGGTTGACATTGTGTGTTTTGCCCCTGTGCTGAGTGGGGAGCCAGGGGCCAGCCAGGTGCTGATGAGATACTCCTCCCCCCCCACAGGAGGACTGCGACCTGGAGAACGTGTGGCTCATGGGCGGCCTCAGCATCCTGACCTCCGTGCCCGTCACCACCCAGCTTGTCTGCCTGCTCTGTGCCAGCAAGGGCTTCCATGAGGTGCGCGCTGACGCCTGGCCTCTTTGGGAGGGGGAGCAGGGTGGCTGGGAGCCTGGATCATTGGGTCCTTTTCAGCTCTGGGGGGGGAAGGAGGGTGGGCTGGGAGAGCAGGGAGCCCAGGTGCCTGGTTTTGCTGGGAGGGCAGCGGGGGTAGCAGTTAGAGCAAGGG
>NW_005842918.1:45818-49491 GCF_000455745.1 Alligator sinensis
AGGCCTGGTGCTGCCGGCGCTGCAAGGCCTGCCATGTCTGCGGGCGCCGCAGCCGCGCCTCTAAGGTGGGCCCCGGGGCATTGGGGGTAGGGCCTTGCGGTCGGGGCTGGGGGGCTTCACCAGGGCAATGTGGGTACGGGCCCCAAGGGGCATCTAGCTTGGCATTGTGAGTAGGCGGTCCTGAGGGCAGGGGCTGCCCCAGGGCATTGTGGGTAGGAACCTCTGAAGCAATGGCCTTGCCCTGAGGCATGGTGGGTAGGGGCCCTGGAGGGAATGGGGCTGCTCCAGGGCATTGTGGGTAGGAGCATGTGGGGGGGGCTGCCCCAGGGCATTGTGGGTAGGAGCATGGGGGGATGGGGCTGCCCCACGGCATTGTGGGTAGGGGACTGAAGTGAAAGGGCTGCCCCAGGGCATTGTGGCTAACAGCCCACTCGAGGGTACAGCTGCCCCTGGGGCATTACAGATAACGGCCCATGAGGGAATGTGGCTGCCCCAGGGCATTGTGAGCAACAGCTGGTGAGGTGAGGGGAGAGCAGGGAGGGACCCTGGTCCCCCACTTGGCCCTGAACCTCCCCGCCGTTGCTGTCTCCTCGCAGCATCTGCTGGAGTGCGAGCGGTGCCGGAACTGCTACCACCCGGCCTGCCTGGGCCCCAACTACCCCTCGCGGCCTGGGCGCAAGCCCCAGGGCTGGGTGAGCACCCCCTGCTGCTGGGGGGGCAGTGTCCCCAAGGTCTGGCTTGCGGGGGCAGGGGACAGCCCTGACCTGGCAGTTGGGAAACGGCGGGGCTGGGCTGTTCGCAGGGGGTGTTGGGGTATCCGCAGGGGACCGGGATGCTCTGCACCGGGGGGCAATGAGGCCTGCCCGGGGCCTCCAGGGGGAGGGGCTGATGGGGCTGGCATTTTCCCTCACCCAACCCCATCTTCTGCAGCTGTGTTCGGCCTGTGTGCGTTGCAAGAGCTGCGGGGCAGCCCTGGGCCGGAGCTGGGAGGCCGAGTGGACACCAGAGACCAACCTGTGCCCACCGTGTGCTGCCCTCTATGCCCAGGGTGAGTTAGGGCTGGTGGGGGGGGACTCATCTAGCTTGGCATATGACACCCGGGGGGTTAGGTGTAAAGGCAGCAGCCTGTTTCCTGCCCCTGGGGTCAGTCTGAGGGCAGGTAGAGGCCAAGAGCTTTGCTCGGTGTGGAGATGCAGCCAGCTCTGGGGTGGAGTATCTGGGGACTGGCTGAGTGCAGGTTTCGCTCTCCAACCAAGGTGTTGCCAACCATGGCTTTGAGTATTCGTGCTTAATCTGTATAGCATTTTGGCCACTGCGGTATACAGTTTTGAGTAACCGCGGGTTTCTGTGGTCACGCGTTAATTAGCCCGCCACCTGCCATTTTTCCCAGAAGCCTTTTGTCTAGCCATCCACAGTTTTGCCAACCCCAGGAACTTTCAGGAACCTAACCCCAGCGCTTGGTGAGGGAAACCTACATAACGCTGCTGGGGGAAGGCTGAAACAGTGTGCGTGTGTGGTGTTGAACTAGGGACCTGTTCCCTCCAGAAGACCCCAAGCTGGGGCCAGGCCAGGGGCACTGACTGACTCAGGCAGCTGAAATGTAGCCAACTCTGGGGTGAAGCAGCTGGAAAACAGCAGCCCAGTAGAACATTTCTGGGGGTGGCAGTGTTCCTCCGAGGGGGGGGGCATTGCCAGCTATAGCCCCCCCCTACTTGCCCCCCCCAGGTAATTACTGCCCCATCTGTTCCCACTGCTACGAGGACAACGACTACGAGAGCAAAATGATGCAGTGCGCCATGTGCGAACACTGGGTGCATGCCAAGTGCGAGGGGCTCTCGGGTCAGTGCCCCCCCCACCAACAATGCCCTGGGCCCCCATTGCCCCTCCCCTCCCTGCCTCCTCTTGCTTCCTGGCTGTCCCCAAATGGCAGTGGGGGGGTTTGCCAGGTGCTGCTTCCCCCCTGACTTGTGCTTTTCCCTATCCCCAGATGAGGGCTACGAGATCCTGTCTAGCCTGCCAGACAGCGTGGTATACGCGTGCAGGCCGTGCACAGGTGCTGATGGGGGGCGCTGGCGGGACCTCCTAGATGCCACCCTGGGCAAGGGGCTGCGGGCCGTCCTCCAGGGGCTACAGGAAGCTGAACAGGCCGCCCCCCTGCTGCAGTGTGCCCAGGTATGTTTTCCCCCCGCCCCATATGGTCCTCGAGAGCCCAGGTGTCCAGGCTTACTGCCCCCTAGCTCGTAAGTTAACAGTTCCAGTCTTTTCATGGAACTGAGATGGGAACCCAGGTGTCCGGGCTCCAGTCTTCTAGCTCCTAGTCTTCCTTCAGAGCTAGAGACAACCCAGGTGTCCTGGCTCCCAACCCCTTCCCTGAGACCAAACTGCCCCCCATCCCTATTCCACTTTCCTGCCAAAAATGGAGAGAACCCAGGTGTCCAGGCTCCCAGTCCTTCCTGCTCTACCCTGCCCACATCCCCACCCCAATTCCCCCTAGAGCTGGAGAGAACCCAAATGTCTAGGCTCCTAGCCATCCCTGCTCTATTTTAGCCCCTGCCCCCAACCCCACTTCCCTCCCTGAGCTAGAGAGAACCTAGGTGTCCAAGCTCACACCCCCAACTTGCCATAAGCTATTGGCTCTCATATTGCACATGTGGGTTGAACCCAGGCATCCGGGCTCCTCCTGGGTTGACACCCCCCCCCCCCCCAACACCTTGTGTTGACCCCCTAGTGTCAGGGGGTAGGGGGAAGGTTGGGCCCAGATAGGGTTGCAGGGAGGGAGACAGGCCAGGAGGGTCTGTAGGGCGGGGGGGGGCAGGACTCTCCACCTCCCCCCTCACCTTCCAGCCTAGTGGGGGCAGCAGAGGCCCACCTGCCCCTGCGGGGACCAATCAGGGGGTCCCTGCCCCAGGTTAACCCCCACCCCTTGCCCATGCCTGCAGTGCTCCCCCGACTCGGGTGTACACATCCACCAACACCCCTGTGACTTGCGCTCCATCGCCCGGCGCCTTGACCAGGGACACTACACCTCTGTGGTGAGTGGTGGGTGGTGACCTAGAGGCATGTTTGGGGGGGCGGGGCAACTTCAGGGCTGGGGGGCAGCTGGGGTTTGAGAACTCAGGTGTCTGGGCTCCCGGTCCCCTGTGCTCTATTGCTCTTGCTCCTCTCCCAGAGCTGGAGAGAACCCAGGCGTCCGGGCTCCCAGTCCCTCCTGCTTTGCTTTATCACCCCCTCCAAGGTGGGGGAAAGTTGTGGGGGGGGACAAGGCAGGCAGCCAGGGTTTGACCCTTCCGTCTGTCCACCCGTGCAGCTGGGGTTCAACCGGGACATGGTGGGGGTGCTGCAGCGCCAGGGCCCAGACCCAGTGGGGGGCTCCGAGCCCAGCGCCCGCCAGCTCTACCTCGAGGTACCAGGGTGGTGGGGGGGTCGGGCTTTCTGGGATGGGGGTCATCTGACCTTTTTGAGGGGGGGTCCTATGAAAGAGATTGAGGGGCTAGGCATTTGTGTTGGGGATGAGAGTAACAGGCTGAGGGAGTCCCAGGTGGGTATGAGGCTGCCTGGGTTTTGGGGGGCAGCTGGGACCCTGAGAGGGGTTGGTGTGCAGTGGGGTGACATCATTTGGGTTTTGTGGGGGGGTCTGGTGTGGATGTTAGGGGTCTGGGGTGGTTGTGAGCCT
>NW_005842918.1:49649-51968 GCF_000455745.1 Alligator sinensis
GGGGCCAGGGGGACATGGTGCCAGCCCACCCCCCCAACATCTGCCTCCCCCTGCAGCGGGCTGCTGCCGAACGCGGTGGTGCCCCCCTCTGCTGACCACCTCTATGCCCAGTGGCGCCAGCCCGAGGAGCCCGGCCCTGAGAGAGAAAACGAGCAGCCCACCCCACCCCCTGGTGAGTGCCCAAACGCCTGGGTCTGGGGCAGGGGACTGAGAGGCTGGAGTAGGGGGAGGTGGGAGCCCAGAGGCCTGGCTTCTCCCTGGTTTGGGACGGAGGGAGTGTAGGCTGGGGTTCAGGAGGGTTGGGAACCCGGATGCCTGGGTTCTCCTTCAGCCCAGGGCAGGGAGCTATTTCTCATTGAATTTGGGCTACGTGGACTCCTGGGTTCTGCCCCAGGTTGCGGTGGGAGCAGGGGTCCAGTATTTAGAGCAAGGATGGTGGGGGGTTAGGGCTGAGGGCTCAGACGCCTGGGTTCTCTGCGATGCGGGAGCTTTGGAGTAAGAGCAGGGGAATGCTGAAAGCCCGGATGCCTGGGTTCTCTCCAGCTCTGGGGGTGAGGGGGGACTGGGTGTGGGACATGGGGGAAGGGGTGCTGCTCCTCTGCGCACTGATCCGCCATCTGTCTCCCCCCAAGCAGGTGTGAAGGGACCTGGCACAGGGCCGGGGGGCGGCACGGAGGACAAGCGGCAGTGCGCCCTGTGCCTGCAGTATGGGGATGCCCCCTCCAAGGTAAGGCTGCCCGGACACCTTGGTTCTCTCCAGGCCTGGGCGGGGACTGGGGGCCCAGATGCCTGGGTTCTTGCGGAGAGGAGGTGAGGGGGGGGGAGGGCACTGGTAGCCCGGACATCTGCCCAGCTGGCTCTCAACCCCTTCCCCCGCCACCGCCAGGAGGCCGGGCGGCTGTTGTACATTGGGCAGAACGAGTGGACGCATGTGAACTGCGCCGTGTGGTCAGCTGAGGTCTTCGAGGAGAACGATGGCTCCCTCAAGAACGTGCACGCCGCTGTAGCCCGCGGCCGCCAGATGGTTAGCCCTGGCCTCACCCCTGTCTGAGGCTCCGACCTTCCCAGCCTGTTTTTTGTGCCCCCCCCCCCACAAGTACCCCACCAAACCGAACCTCTGCTTCCTAGTCTCTACTAGTCCCCATACCAAGCTCTGCCTCCTAAGATGAGGTTCCACCCCCCTGGTCTCTTCCTGGGTATAGCCCCACCCCACAGCCAGGTTCCTTCCCTCTATAGGAAACTCCACCCCCTGGTCTGCCTGTGAGGCTGCACCCCCTCATTTATTTCAGGGGATAGTTCTGCCCCTCACAAGCCAGGCTCCACCCCATGACCTATGTGAGGCTCCACCCCCCCAACCTCATAGGCCTCCTTGGCTTCTAGCAGGGCCTTGGTGTGAGGCTCCACCTGGTAGCTTAGGGTACAGCCCCACCCCTTCCCATCAGGCTTCACCTGCCATAGCCTGGCTCTGCCCCTCCAGTCTCCCACCTCCCTGCTACGTATTAATAAGGGGGCAGCTGTGGGTTAGAAGGAGCTGGGGGGGGGAAGGGCGTTCAGGGGTGGCTGCAGGGTGTGGGGATCGTGGCAAGGCTGCCCCCACACCCCTGGCACTGACCATCCCCTCCCCTGGCCTCGCCAGCGGTGTGAGCACTGCCAACGCCCGGGTGCCACAGTGGGCTGCTGCCTGTCTGCCTGCCTGAGCAACTACCACTTCATGTGTGCCCGGCGCCGGCGCTGCACCTTCCAGGACGACAAGAAGGTTTTCTGCCCCAAGCACACCCACCTGCTGGATGGCACTGTGAGTAAGGGGTGGGGGGCACTGGGATCCCTGGGAAGGTGCCAGGTCTGGAGGAGGAGGGCTATAGAACCCCCAAGTAGGGTGGCTGCAGGGGGGAGGGGGGAGGGTGCTGGCACCCCCAGAGCAGCTGGTCTAGGGGTAGGGGGGAAGCAGGTCCTGGTGGCAGGAGGCATTAGGACCCTGGGTTGGACCTGGTTGTGGGGGGGATGGCTGAGGGGAGAGGGATGTTGGGCCCCCCCTGAGGTGGTGGGGTTAGGGGCTGGGGAAGCCTGGAAAGGAGGGGCCCTAAACAGCTTGCTGTTGAAGGGTGCTGCTGGGACCCCTGTGGGGCTGGCTGACAGAGCAGGGGTTGTTGGGGACCCCCTGGGGGGCTGGGCTTGGTGAGGAGGGGGTGCCAGGACCCAGGGGGTGGGGGTTCTGCTGCTGTGGGAGTGGGGCACTGGGGGTTGGGGGGACTGGGCCCCTGGACTAAGCTGATTGGGGGTCTGTTAATGAGGGTAGGGGCTTGGGGGTCTTTGGCTATG
>NW_005842918.1:52115-53261 GCF_000455745.1 Alligator sinensis
TGGCTACAGGCCTCGGCCTTTGGGGGAGGGTGCTGGGCCCCCCCAGGGCTGGAGGGTTCTGACCCCCCTGCCACCCTTCCAGGAGATTGTAGCGGAGGACGGCTTTGATGTGTTGCGCCGCGTCTATGTGGACTTCGAAGGCATCAGCTTCAAGAGGAAGTTCACGGTTGGCCTCGAACCCGACACTGTCAATATGATGATTGGTGAGCACCCCCCAGAGCTGGTCATATCATTTTATATGCAGTCATTGTCCCAGCCGACACCCCAGAGCTGGTCACATCGTGCTATACATAGTCATTGTGCCAGCTGACACCCCCCAGAGCCAGTTGTATCATGTTATAGACAGTCTTTCTTTGAGCTGACACACCCCAGAGCTGGTTGCAGGGTGTTATACGTGGCTGTTCTCCCTGCTGCCATGCCCCAGAGCTGGCTGCATCCAGCACCATCCCACCCCATTTCACAGGGCCATGCTCAGCTGTCGCATCCCAGAACTGGCCGCATCATATTATTCTCCACTGCACTCCCAGAGCTGGCTGCATGTATTGTGTCATCCCCACCCCACCCCCATTCCATGTGGCCGTTCCCCAGTTGCTCACCCCAGAGCTGGCTGCATCATGTTGCACTTGCCTGTTCCCCCAACCTTGCTCCACCCCAGAGCCAGCTGCATCCAGCACTGCCTCTCCTATGTTCCCCATGGCCATTTCCAGCTGCATACCCCAGAGCAGGCTGCACCATGTTATACCCACACAATCCCCCAATTGTTGCACCCCAGAGCTGAGCGCATTGTGTTACACAGCTGTCCCCCCACAGCTGCTTTTCCCTAGAGCTGGCTGCATCCCCACAGCCTGGTTTCTACGGGGTGCAATCTCCCAGCCCCCCTGACCCCTGCTGTCCCATAGGCTCCATCAAGATCGACAGCCTGGGCACGCTGACAGACCTGTCAGAGTGTGATGGACACCTCTTCCCCGTTGGTTACCAGTGAGTGCTAGCACCCTGGGGTGGGGGGTAATGTCCTGGAAGGGGCAGTTGAAGGGGTGAGGGCCCCTTAGGTTCCTGCCCCAGACCTGGGGGTTCCTGGGGAGTGGGATTTGCCCCCCCCGCCCCCCCCCCCACCCATCCGGCCCCCCCCCCCTCCTCCCCACCCGC
>NW_005842918.1:53375-54870 GCF_000455745.1 Alligator sinensis
CCCCAAGCTCTGACGGTCCAACCCCCTTCTATTCCCCCGCAGGTGTTCCCGGCTGTACTGGAGCACGGTGGATGCCCGGCGGCGTTGCTGGTACCGGTGCCGGGTGCTGGAGTGCCGGCCTCAGCTGGGCCACGACGAGCCCAACGGCCAGGCCAGGCAGGAGGAGAACCGCACCATCGCCCACAGCCCTGCCCCAGGTGAGCACCACAGCTTCTCCCCAGAGTTGGTTCTGGGCAGTGTTATATGTAATTGTTCCACCTCAGAGCTGGCTGCAGCCTGGCCCCTTGATGCGTTAACATGTGCAGCTGTTCTGCCCCAGAGCTGACTGCAGCCTGGCTATAGGCAGTGTTATATAGAGCTTCTCCACCCCTGAGCTGGCTGCATCTTGATCCTGAGCCAGTGTTTTATGCAGCTGTTTCCTAGCTATTGCACCCCAGACCTGGTTGCATCCAGGTGAGCCCATGACAGGTTGCTACCTGCACTGTTGGCTAGCTGTTAAAACCCAGAGCTGGCTGCATCTCTGCCCTGGGCTACCTCCCTCCAGGCATCATTATGTGCAGCTGTTCCAGCCCAGAGCTGACTGCATCATGGTCACAGACTAGTTTGTTCCACCTAATGTTATATGTAGCTGTTTCCACTGCTTCAACCCAGAGCTGGCTGCATCTCAACCTGTTTGCTCCCTTCCAGACTCTGGTGATGCAGAAGAGGTGCCTGCAGATGCCCCCATGGCAGCAAAGACGCCACCCGGCCCTGAGCGCCAGGCATCCACTCGCCCCCGCCTGAGCCAGCCACCCCCACACCCCGGCCCCCAGCTGGTGCCCGCATCAAGGTACCCAGCTACTCGCCCACCCGCCGGCCCCTGGGGGGCATCTCCTCCCGGCCTCTGCCCTCCCCTGGTGAGTACCCATGGGCCTGCAAAGAATTCTGGGATGTGGGGAGCTTAGCCCAAGGGTATGCTCGGAAAGGAGCATGGGTGCAACTGGAGTGCAAGGGACTGTGGATAGGCAGTGTGTGGGGGAGGTGGGGGCTGTCTGTGGGGATGTGGGTTGGCCCCAGGGCATTGTGGGTAAAAGGGGTGTCAGGATGTGGGGGGCAGGGCATTGTGGATAGGAGAACTGTTAGGAGGACACGGGGCATTGTGGGTAGGTGGGGGAGCTGGGTCTAGGGCATTGTGGGTAGGAGGGGTGTTGGTTGCTTTGGGGGGAGGGGTGGGCTCAGGGCATTGTGGGTAGGTAGGGTGTGGGGGGTAGGCTGGGTCCAGGGAATTGTGGGTAGAAGGTCTGAACCCAGGGCATTATGGTAATGAACCCATGAAGGGATGGGGGCTGCCCCAGGGCATTGTGGGCAGGAACCCGTAAGGGGATGGGGGGGCAGCATGAGGCAGGGTCCCTCTGCCTCACCCTCTGGTCCCTCCAGGCAGTGCCTCAGCTGTGACCCACCACATCCCGACGGTGGGTGACCCAGATGTGGCACCGCTGCGCCGCCCCCGCCGTCC
>NW_005842918.1:55993-58566 GCF_000455745.1 Alligator sinensis
CCCCACCAAACCATGCCGGTGCCCCTCACTCCCAGCCTGCAGCCCCCTGCTCCCTGCTTCCATTGGTGCCTCTCCCAACCCACAGCTCCTTGCCCTCCCAGCCCTGCCACTGTCTCTCAGTCCTGACCCACAGCCCCCTCCCCTACTGCCCCCACAGGCCGGGACGGGTACGTATGAAGACCCCGACGGCAAGGGCCATCCTAGACTTGGCCTCCTTCAAGCAGGAGCAGGATGAGCTGAGTGATGGAGGCAGCGCCCGGTGAGTGGGGGGAGGGGGGATGGCAGCAATTCCTGCTCCTCCCTCCCAGCCCAGTTTTGCTGACATCACCGCCCCCCCCAACAGGGACCCCTCTCCTGGCTCAGAGCCCACCCCCTCCATTGAGGACCCCAGCCTGGAGCCCCCCACCCGGGGGTTATTTAAGGGGGGGTCCTATGGGCTGGGATGGGCCGCCAGGGCATGCTCTACCCCACCCCCCTCACCCTGTACCCCCCACCCCCAGGGGAGTCGTGGAGCTCGGATGAGGACTGTCCCGGGCGGGAGGAGCCAGAGGCTGAGGCTCCCCCCAAGACGCGGCCACACCTGCGCTTCGAGATCAGCAGCGAGGATGGGCTCAGTGTGCAGGCCGACACTGTGGAGGGTAGGGGCAGGGCCTGATGTGGAAGAGGCACCAGGGTCTGTGGGTGGTTTGGAACCTTATCTGCCAAGGGGCAGAGCCCGATTGATGGACATATATGGGAGCATGGGTCGGGTTGGGGGCAGAGCTTCATCGTGTGGCAGGGCGTGTTTGGGTGTCTGATTGGAAGGGGTGGGGCCTAATCTGGTGTGGTTAGAAGTGGGTGGGTCCTCATTGTGGGGTAGGGTCTATTCGGGAGGGGCAGGGCCTGATGGGGAAGATTGGGGCTGGATTGGTGAGGGGGTTCCTTACCGGGAACAGGGCCTGCCTGGGGGGCTTTGATTGGAGGAACCTTATGGGGCAGGACCACATTGGCATAGGGTCCTTATTGGGAAAGGAGGATGCTATGGGGGGAGGGTTTTGAACTGGAGGGGGCCTGATCAGGGGCCTGGCCTCAGTGTGAGGGGCTTCCCCTTCCCTGACTGTCTCCCGCCTGCAGGTGCCTGGAAGGCCGTGATTGAGAAGGTACAAGAGGCCCGAGCCGTTGCCCGTCTCCGGCACCTGTCATTCGCCGGTGAGTCCCGGGCACCCGGGTTCTCCAGGGAGGTGAGGTGGGGACTGGGAGCCAGGATGCCTGAGTTCATTGGACACTGGTGGGGCATGGAAATACTGGGAGCCTGGACACCTGGGTTCCCTGCCAACCCAGGGCAGTGCCTGCCCACCTAGGGCATCACCTAGGTCCCTGATGGCAGGCACGGGGCCCTTGCAGGCATGAATGGGGTGCGCCTTCTGGGTATGCACCACGATGCTGTGGTCTTCCTGGTGGAGCAGCTGCCAGGCGCCCGCGCCTGCCACGCCTGCAAGTTCCGGTACCACCCGCATGGGCATGGCCCCGCCCCTCCGCCCCTCAACCCCCGCGGCTGTGCCCGTGCCGAAGTCTACGTCAGGTGGGTGGGGGTGGGGTCATGGGAGAAGGTGGAGCTAGAGGGCAGGGGTGGTGGCCATAGGAGGGGGTAGAGGTGGATTGGAGGGGGAAGGGGTGTGGCCATGGGAAGGGGCAGAGATGAAGGGGAGGGGCCGGAGGAGGGGGCAAGTGGTGTGGCCATGGGAGAGGGTGGAGCTAGAGGGGAGGTGCCACAGAAGGGCAGAACTAGAGGGCAGGGGGTGTGGCAATGGGGAGGCAGGGCTAGAAGGCAGGGGGCATGGCCTTTGGAGAGGATGGAGCTAGAGGGGGTGGACCCCAGAGGGTAGAAAGTAGGGAGTAGAGCTACAGGGGAGGGGCCTGGCTGGGGTGGGGCCACAGGATAGGGCAGAGTTTTAGAAGAGGGGGCAGGGCCAGGCTGGGTGTGGGCTAGACGGCAGGGAGGGGTCGGGACCACTGGACCGGGTGGAGCTACAAAGGAGATCTCGGGGTAGGCTGGGGCTGGGGATAGATGGCAGGAGAGGGTGGAGTTAGGTGATGGGTTGGGGGGTGTAGGGGTGGGGCCACACCTGACTCCTCCCCCCTACAGGAAATGCACCTTCGACATGTTCAACTTCCTGGCATCGCAACATCGGCGCCTGCCTGAGGCTGGGGCTGAGGATGAGGAGGAGGATGAGGTGCAGCTCAAGTCCACCAGGTATCAGATGCCTGAGTTCCCTCCTGCTCCTGGGTTCTCTGCGGGGCAGCGCCTGGGGGGCTGGGAGCCCGGATACCTAGGTTCTCCAGCTCTGCAGGGGCTGGGGGTTTAGAGCAAGCGGGGTTGGGAGCCCCGACACCTGGGTTCTCCTCCTATTTGCGGGGTGGGGAGCAGTGCCCGGACGCCTGGGTCTCAGCCAGGTTCTGAACCCCCCTGCCCCGCTCCGCTCCCCCAGACGAGCCACCAGCCTGGAGCTGCCCATGGCCATGCGGTTCCGGCACCTGAAGAGGACGTCCAAGGAGGCTGTGGGCGTGTACAGGTAGCGCCCCCCCTTCCCCCC
>NW_005842918.1:58597-62196 GCF_000455745.1 Alligator sinensis
CATGGGGGTGGGGCTTAGCTTTGGGGGCAGGGTCTCCATAGAAGGGGGTGATACTGCTAGTGGGGGAAGGGGTGTGGCTTAAGGTGAAGATTGGGGAGAGGGGGTGTGGTTTAGGGTTGGTCAGGATGGAAGGGGCAGGGTTAGGTGCAAGGTCTGGGGCTGGGGCCTGGTTTAGGGATGAGGCTGGGGAAAAAGGCAGGGTTTAGGCAGGGGGAGGGGCTTAGGCTTGGGGCAGGGCCTGGATTAGGGGTGATGTTGGAGGTTAGGGGTGGGGTCTAGGTTGGAATTTGGGGAGGGCTTTAGGTCAGGGAAGGGGCTTAGGCCTGGGGGCAGGTGCTGGCTTAGGGGTGGGGCTTAGGTCTGGCGGGGCTGTGCCTGGTTTCAGGGTGGGTTTTGGGGAAAGTGTCAGGGCTTAAGGGTGGAGCTGGGGGCAGTTCTGGATGAAAGGGGTGGGGCTTAGGCCTGGGAGCAGGGTTTAGGGGTGGACCAGGTAATGAGAAAGGGGTGTGTCTTCAGTTTGGAGGCGGAGCTTTGGAGGGGCAGGGCTTAGGGGTGGGATCAGGGTCAATTGGTGAGGGTGGGGCTTAGGGCATGTCATCCCCATGATCCCACCCCCTGGCAGGTCGGCCATCCATGGGCGGGGGCTGTTCTGCAAGCGCAACATCGACGCAGGCGAGATGGTGATTGAGTACTCGGGCACCGTCATCCGCTCCGTGCTCACAGACAAGCGCGAGAAGTTCTACGACAGCAAGGTGGGGGTGGGGCCAGCACACAGGGGCACTGGCAGGGGTCCTTGGCTGTGCCATTCTCTTTCAGTGGGGGGGGGCGTCTCCTTTGTGGGTGGGCTATGCCATTCCCTTGGTGCGCTGGGGGTTAGGAGCCTGTTTTGGGCAGTCTCTACCATTCCTATTCCTTTCTGTAGGGGCCTGGGCTAATTCCTTTGCATTTGGGGGCATTCTCCTTTGTAGGGGCCTGGGCTATACCATTCCTTTGCAGTGAGGGTGGTCTGTAGAGCTAGGATCCCCTGGGGGGGTGCTTCTCTGTAGAGACCCAGGCTATACCATTACTTTATAGCGGGAGGGGTTCCCAGGCTTGGAAGCCCCTGGGGTCAGGCGGTGTCTCATTTTCTGTAGGCGACCAGGCTGTGCCATTCACTTGTGGTGGGGTGGGGCTCCAGGCCTGGGGGGGGCTCCCTTACTCTCTAGGTGGCTGGGCTGTGTCTTTCCCTCCCCAGGTCCTGGGGTGGGGCAGGCTATGCCCTTTGACCCCCCGCTTTCCCTCCCTCCAGGGCATCGGGTGCTACATGTTTCGCATGGACGACTTCGACGTGGTGGACGCTACGATGCATGGCAATGCCGCGCGCTTCATCAACCACTCGTGCGAGCCCAACTGCTACTCGCGCGTCATCCACGTGGAGGGGCAGAAGCACATAGTCATCTTTGCCCTGCGCCGCATCCTGCGTGGCGAGGAGCTCACCTATGACTACAAGTTCCCCATCGAGGACGCCGGCTCCAAGCTGCCCTGCAACTGCGGGGCCAAGCGCTGCCGCCGCTACCTCAACTAGTCCCTAAGAGACCCCTCAGCGCTGCCCCAGGGATCCCCCACCCACCCATGGATCAGACTTGGAAACCCCCTCGGGGACCCCTGGTGCTGCCCAGATATTTCCCTCCCCTCCTCTATCCCAGACTGACTTGGACCCACCCTGGGGAAACTCCCCCAGGATTTCCAACCCTCCAAACCTGGACTTGCGGACCCCTACCCTGATCTGGAAACCCCCCTCGGGGACTCCTGGTGCTGCCCTGGAGATGTACCCCCTCCAGCCTGACTTGGAACCACCCGAGGACCCCCCAGGGGTACCCCCGCCCCAAAATGGATGCCTAATGGCGCTGTCCAGAGCCCCCTCCCCAACCTCACTTGAAGTCACCCTGCAACTCCCACCCTGGTCTGGGACCCCCTTTGGAGACCCCTACCCTGACCTAGACCCCCCAGGGGGCCTGAGCTGCCCTGCCCCCCTTCCAGCCTGACTTGGACTCACCTGAAGTGACCCCCAGCCTGACGACCCCCCCCATTTGGGGACCCCTAACTTGATCTGGACCCCCCCCTTGGGGACCCCTGGTGCTGCCCTAGAGACCCCCCCATCTCAGTCTGACTTGCCGCGCCCCCCCCCATGACCCCTAACCCTGACTTTGAACCCGTTTCCCCAGTGACCTCCTGGCATTACCTAGCCCCCTGCCCCTTGTCTGGGCCCCCCCAGGCTGTTACACTTGGGGACCCTCACTACCTCCCCCCCAACCTGGAACCCCCTCACGGACCCCCACCGAACCCCCTCAGGGACCCCCAACCCTCTGCTGCCCTGATTTGGAGCCCTTCCCCCCCCATCCCATTCCCTCACCAGGGACCCCCCTCAGGGACCCCCACTGCCCCCTCCAACCACAGGGGACCCCCCCAAAACCTCAGGGGCCCCTGCCCTGCTGCTCCCAGCCCAGGGTTGGGGGGGAGCCCACTGCCCCTGCCCTGCTGCTGTGCCCCCCCACCCTTTGGCCATGGCAGGATGGGGAGGGGGGGTCTCATCTCCAGACCCCCCCACCCCAGGATGGGGGGGTGCTGCTCTAGAGGGGGGGTCCCCAGCAGAGACATGGGGGCCTGAGCGTGACCCCTATGCCCCCTCCCCTGACTGGGGGGCCTGGAGTGGGGAGGGAAGCCCCTCCCCCAATGTGTAGATATGTACAGACGTTTCTAAGCCGGTTTCTTTTCTATGCACTTTTTTATTTAAGGCGGGAGCCGCCGGCCCCGGCGCTGGAATAAAGACCCTTTTGACAAACCAGGCCTCATCCTTGACATGTGCAGGCGTGACACAGTGGGTAGAGGCATATGCAGGGGGGGCTGTGCAGGCATTGGAGTGGGCCTGGGTCTCCATTTGTGGGGGGAGGGTGATATTGAGGGGTGTTCATGCGTGTTGTCACAGGTGGGTGCTGCCCCCTGCTGACACACGCACACACACATCCATCCATGTGTCCTGGATGGACACACACACACACACACACCCACCCACCCTGGGTCTCCTCAGGACAGCTACACATCCCCATGCAGAACCCAGGCATCCGAGATGCCCACACCCATAATCTGGGCGGCCAGGATGGACATGGATACATACTCACACTTGCTCACTCACACACACACCCCTGGGTGTCCTTAGGACACACCCATGCAGAAAGAGCCCAGGTGTCCAGGACACACCCCTGCCTTCCCCCACCTCTCAACACTGCCCTGACAGGGTCTGGCCGTGGGACTTGGGTGTCGTGACCCTGCCCTGTGGTTGGTTGGGGGGGGACCCCACCAGCTGCCTCTGTTCCCTTGACCCTCAACTTCCACGGGCTCGGCTGCCTGGGTTCTCTCCAGTTCTGGGGGGGGAGGCCCAGACACCTGGGTTTTCTGGGGGGCTGGGAGTCTGGTGGGGTGGGCTGGGTTCTCTACATCGGCAGGAGGGCAGTGGGGATGGGGGTTAGGGGCGGGGGCAGCCCGGATACCTGGGTTCTCTGGCAGAGGAGCGGGCTGTGGGATATCAGAGCAGAGGCAGGGCTGGGCACTGGGGTGGCTGG
>NW_005842918.1:62225-63497 GCF_000455745.1 Alligator sinensis
CCCCCTCCAGCAAAGCCATGAGAGCAGACCGGGGCCCCTGGAAGGCTGGGTTCTCCCGGCACCATGACATCGACCAGGGTGCTCTCCCTGCCCAAACACCCGGGGCCCCCTGGGGAGCTGGGGGGGGTGGGGCCAGGCTCGGCATGGGGCACCTCCAGCCCAGCCAGCACTTGCAGAGCGTCGCGCCGCCCCATGGCCGCTAGGCGCCAGGCCAGGCCCCCCAGGGTGGCATGGGGGCGGCGGGGGGCCACAGCCTGCAGGGCAGCACGCAGGGGGCTGCGGGCGCTGCGCAGCCAGTAGGCATGTTCGACCCAGGCTGCTGACAGCCCGTAGCGCCCGGCCAGCGCCCGCGTACCCCCTGCACCCGCTGGGTCCAGCAGCTCGGCCAGTGCCTGCAGCGTGTCTGCGTCGTCCAGCAGCACCTGCAGGGGCAGCACCCGCAGCCCCGCCGGCAGCTCTACCTCCAGCTCCGGCTCCGGCTCCGGCTCCACCTCCGCCACCAACTCAAGTCCTGCCCCTGGACCGGGCGCTGCTTCAGGGGAGGAAGACAAGGGTGAACTGAGCCTGGCCATGCCCCCTTTTTGGGAGGGGAGCGATGCTCCTTTAAGAGCCATGCCCCCTGTGGGCAAAGCCCCATCTCCTGGGTTTAATAGGTCCTCTTTGGAGCTGCACCCCTTTGAAGAAAAGCCATGCCCATTTTAGGCAAAGCCCCACCTCTGAGTGAAACCATGCCGCTTTGAATTCCCCACCCCGTTTGGGAAAAGCCGCGCCCCCTGGGTGAAACAAGCCTTGGAGCCCCTCCCCACTTGGGGGTGAAGCCCTTTGGGTAAACACCGCGCCCCCCTTTAGGCAAAGCCCCGCCCCCTAAGTGAAACTGGGACCCCTTTGTCACACACTCCAACCCCTTGGGGTGAAGCTCCACCCCTTTTGGTACAGCCACGCCCCCAGTGAAGCTAGCCCCCTTTACATGGAGCCATGCCCTCTTGTGGTCAAGCCCTGCCCCCTCTGGGTGAAGCCCCTTCCCCTTTTTAGAGCTCTGTCTCCTCCCTGGCCAGTCCCACCCACCTATTCACTTAGGGGTGGGGCCATACTCTAAGAGGCGGGGCTACAGAGTTAAGGGTAGAGCTACTTACACTTCCTCTTGCGCCAGGCAGCCACTAGCAGGAGGGCAACAACCAGGGCAACCCCGACCAGGGCAACCAGCAGCAGTATCAGCACCAGGGGGATTGCAGCACCCCCTGCAGGGAAGGAGGGGGGTCACAGAGGGCTTTT
>NW_005842918.1:64067-70013 GCF_000455745.1 Alligator sinensis
CCCCCCCAGTACCCTCTCTTGCCCCAGGACCTCCCTCACCTGGGCTGGCACCAGAGGAAGCTCCCATCATTGGAGGTGCCTGCGGGGCAGGGCCGGGTTGGGGGCATGTGCCTGCCCCCCCCGTCCCGGTGCCCACAGTTCACGTTGAACTCGTGGCCTGCGGGGGGTGGGAGGAGAGTGGGGGTAGGATGGCTGACCCCCCTGAGCCCCCACACCACAGCCCCCCCCAAGGTCCATAGGACATAGGGTGGTGGGTTTAGGGCTGGGGTATGGGGGGTATAGAGCTGATGTACAGGGTTGGGGGCATGTGCCTGCCCCCCCCGTCCCGGTGCCCACAGTTCACGTTGAACTCGTGGCCTGCGGGGGGTGGGAGGAGAGTGGGGGTAGGATGGCTGACCCCCCTGAGCCCCCACACCACAGCCCCCCCCAAGGTCCATAGGACATAGGGTGGTGGGTTTAGGGCTGGGGTATGGGGGGTATAGAGCTGATGTACAGTGGGGCTGGGATATAGAACAGGTGTATGGGGTATGTGAGGGCTGGTATATGGGGTAGCATATGGACTATAGGGTCTGGGATGGGGTATATGGCTGATATATGGGGGCTGGGATATGGTGGTATAGATGTATGGTGAGACTGGTACATAGGTAATATGTATAGGGTATGAGGGTATATAGAGTATATGGAGCATATATGAAGGTTGGGATAGGGGAGTATATGGTTGATGTTATGGGGGCTTGTATGTAGGGGGTTTATGGCTAATGCATGATGGGCTGCTATACCAGGGTAGTATATGGGGATATGTGGCTGGGATATGTGGGGTATATGGGGGTAGTTTATAGAAGGTATACGGTTGGTATATAGGGAGTATACGATATCATATGGAGGGTATATGGGTTATATGGCTAATGCAAAGGGGGACTGGGATATGGGGGTGGTATATGGAGGGTATATATGCCCTCACTTCCCCCCGGCCTCCCCTCACCGATCAAGGGCAGGTAGCGTGCATACTGCTTTGCACAACTCTTGCACTTGCGCTGCTTTTTGTCCCAGAAGTCCTCGGCACGGCACTGTGCCGATCGCGTCTGTGGTGTTGGCTGCTTGGCTACGGGCAGCAGCGACATCTGGCTGTGGGGAGGGAGGTCAGGCAGGGATCAGCCCCACGCCAGGACAGGCGAAGGGCATTGTCTGCCTCCCAGGGGGCACAGCACTGTCTGGGGGAGGTTCGAACCTGTGTCTTGAGGAGGGGGGAGAGGGGCAGGGCCCTCAGGTCCCCGGGAGGTCAAGTTCAAGGGGGCAGAGGTGTTGGGTGCATTGAGGGGGGGGCGGATGGGAGAGCAGGGATCCAGCAACCTCCCTCCCCCATGCACACACACATCCTTCTATCTGCCTGTCCATCCACATCCATCCACTCATCTCCATCCGTCCATCTCTTCAACCATCCGTCTTATCCATTTGTCTGTCCATCTCTCTGTCTGTCTGTGCATCCATCCATCCATCGCCAAATAGACCCTTTATAAATCCATCCATCTATCTGTATTTCCATCTCTTCATTTGTCTGTCTTAGCTATCCATCTGTCTGCCCACCTCTCTGGTTACTCACCTATTCATCTATCGTCCATCCATCTGTCTATCCATTTCTATAGCCATCTCATCTCTCCACCTTATTTATCTATCCATCTCTCCACCTATTCTGTCTGTGTATCCATCCATCCATCTCAGCTATCCATCTTTCCAGCTATCCATTTCTTCTTTTATCCATCCATTCATCCCATCTATTCATCTTACCTACCTATCCATCTCTCCACCTATTCTGTGTATCCATCCATCCATCTGTTTGTCTGTCCATCTATTTATCCATCCATCCATTTATTCACCTATATATCCACGTCTTAGCTATCCATCTGTCTATCCCCGTCCATCTGCCTGCTCGTTTGTCCGTCCACCTACCAATTTATCCATCCCTCTCCATCCATAACCCACAGCCCTCTCTCTCTTTCCTCTTCTCCATCATTTCCCCTATTTCACCCCCTTCCCAGCGCCCCACCCCTGTACCACCGCTACTATCTCCAGCCATGCAGCACCCCTCCGTCCGTGCATGTCTGTCAGGTAATCATGGCCCCCCTCTACCCTCCCAGCTTCCTGCCACGCGCTCCTCCCACGCTGGTGCTTCCTGGCTATGATGCGCCCAGCTCTGTGGTGGTGGCAGCTTCCTAGAACGGCCCTCGGGCCAGGCTCTGGGGTGGAGCAGGGGAGGGGGAACAGCTGCGTGGAAGATGCCCTGCTGTGCCCAGCTCTGGGGTGGCACGGGTGCATAAAACACCCTTGGGGACAGGTCCCTTTTAGTTGGCCCCATTAATGATTAACAAGGGTGGACAGCCACTAGGGGTCGATCCAGGCCTGCATCTAGAGGGTTTGTGGGCTCTCCATGAGCATCTATGAATCTCTAGGTGCTGGGGGTCTATCTAGACCTGTGTCTAGGGGGTTTGTGGGCTTCCCGTGAACACCTCTAAATCCTGGGGGTCGATTTTAGGCCTGTGTCTAGGGGGGGTTGTGGGCTCTCCGTGGACACCTCCAGTCCAGGAGAGGCTGGATAGGCCCTGGGGGCCAATCTAGCTCTACACCTAGGTTTGTGGGCTCCTTGGACACCTCCAGTGCTGGAGAGGGTGGATGAAGGTTGATCTAGGCCTGCATCCTGGGGAGACTGTTGGGGGTGATTGAGGCACTGGCTCAGGGTTTCCCTGGCTTTTGGGCTTTCGTAACAGAGAAACAGTTTTCTCTTGCTGCTCCTCTCCACCCTCTCCCCACTGGCTCTGGTCTCTCGCATGCCCACGTACCTCAGTGACCTGCCACCACGAGACGGGGCAAGAAGGGAGTCCGCACTCAGGGGGAACCGTAAGCATCAGATGTGGCACAGACTCACAGGTCCATTTCCTTTTGCTTTCGGTTGGGACTCGGATGGTGCAGGTGACGTGGGCCTCTGGTTTCCAGGAAGGGGGCTGGACTGGGGAGGAGAGATGCTGAGAACAGCTGGATCAGGGGAAGGGGCCAGGATCCAACCCAGAAGACCCTGGCTGGAGGCCAGGGTGATTTAGACACATCAGATCCTGCTCTGAGTGGAGCAGCTCTGCTGAGATCTTGGGGCCAAGATGCAGCCATCTCTGTGGTGGAGCATCTGGGAACTGCATAGAACATCCACAGGGTTGGATAGGTCCAGGCCTGCATTGCAGCCAGCTCTGGGGTGGGGCAGCTGCTCTGGAGTGCAACGGCAGCATAGAACAGAGAGCAGGGAGGGCTGAGATGCAGCCAGCTTTGGGGTAGACCAGCTGTGCAGAGATGCCTTGGTTCCAAGATCCAGCCAGCTCTGGGGTGGAGCAGCTGGGGAACAGAGATACAGAACACCCTCCTGGGCTAGGCTGCCCAATTCAGCCAGCTCTGGGAGTGGAATATAGCTGCATACAACACATAACCAGCTGCATATAATAGTACCCTTCCCCCCCCCCCAACCATAAGAGCAGGATGGTCTCCATGCGCAGCTCTGGGTTGGAGCCCAGGCCCTGCTCCCTTCTGCGGGGCTGCTTCCTGCCTGCTGGGGGCCAGTGAGAAACCTCTGCTGGTGTCCAGGTCGGGGAGGATGAGCTCTACTAGGTCTAACCAGGAGTTGAAGGATGGGGCAGAGGGGTGTTGAACCCTAGCCCCTGAAGATGCAGCCAGCTCTGGGGTGGAGCAGCTGGGAGGGCTGCATAGAACACCTACCCGGGAGGCAGGCAGTATGGCTTAACTCAGAGATGCAGCCAGCTCTGGGGTGGAGCAGGTTGAATATAACACTCCCAGGGCAGAAGAGCCCACACTGGGTTGGGGGAAGCACTGCGAATAAGGAGGTCTCTGGGTCCAGATCCAGTCTTCCCCTCAGCTGGGGGAGGGGGGAGGAAAGAATGGTGGCAGGGTGATGTTACATTTGGCCAATGCCCAGCTGCCCTGCCCCAGAGCTGACTGCATTGGTCATTTGCAGGGGGGCGGTGTTGGCTTCCTGTGTAGCTGGCGGGGCACAGCTGCTACCTGGGGGCTTCTGGTGGGGGGAGGGATGGGAGAGTGTGTGGGAACAGCTGTATAGAAGGATGGAAGAAAGTGTATGGAGATGGAGGGATGGATTCATAGATTGGAAGGCCAGAAGGGACCTTGCAAGATCATTGGGTCCAGTCCCCCTGCACCAAGCAGGAAAGATAACTGGGGGTCAGGCGACTGCCGCCAAGGTGACCATCCAGTCTCCTCTTGAAGATGTCCAGGGTAGGTGATTGCACCACCTCTGGAGGGAGCTTATTCCAGTCTGGACACCCTAGCTGTGAAGTTTTTCTTGATGTTGAGCCAGAATCAATCTTCCAGGAGTTTGTGGCCATTACTCCTGGTTTTCCCTTCAGCTGCGCTGGTGAACAGTTACTCACCGAGCCCCTGATATATTCCCTAGTGTAGCCGTAACCTGCTACTAGGTCCCCTCTCAGCCATCTCTTTTCCTCTGGCAGAAGAGTCCGAGATCCTTCAGCCTTTCCTCATATGACTTGCCGTGTAAGACTCTGATCATACAGGCGGCTCTTCTCTGGAGTGTCTCAAGCTTGTCCATGACCTCGTTGAAGTGCGGTGCCCAGACCTGGACGCAGCGCTCCAGCTGCGGTCTCACCAGTGCTGAGTAGAGCAGAATCGCCTCCCTGGTTTTGCTGAAGACGCGTGGGTTGATGCACGCCAGAGTATTATTTGCCCTACTGGCTACAGCATTGCACTGCCGGCTCATGTTCATCCTGTGGTCTGTTATTACCCCCAGGTCCCTTTCATTTGTGGTGCTGGTCAGTTTGGCGCCACCAAGCCCGTAGGTGTGTTGGGGTTGCTCATCCCAAAGTAGAACACTTGACATTTCTCAACGTTCAATTTCACCAGATTCCCGTCTGCCAACTTGCCAGCCTGTCTAGATCTGCCTGTAACTGTAGCCTACCTTCAAGTGTGACCACGCTTCACCGTAACTTGGTGTCGTCCCTGAACTTGGCCAGTGAGCTCTTCACCCCACATCCAAATTGTTAATAATGTTGAAAAGTACTGGACCGAGCACCGACCCTGGCGGGACACCGGTGCCCACTTCTCACCAGGATGACGCTGATCCGTTCACTACGACTCTCTGGGTCCTATCCTGCAGCCAGTTTCTCACCCACCTGACTGTCTTGGAGTTAAGCCCACAATCCTCCAATTTTCTTGGAGGACACTGTGGGATACCAGATCAAAGGCCTTTTGGAAATCGAGGTATACAATGTCAACCTGCTCTCTTGTGTCCAGGTGTCAAGTTACCTGGTCAGAGAAGGAGATGAGATAGGTATGGCAAGATCTGCCTGTGACGAAGCCATGCTGGCTGTCATTCGGGATCCTACCTTCTGGATGGAAGAAAGTGTATGGGGATGGATGGATGAAAGAATATATAGGGATGAACAGATAGGAGAGGGAATGGATGCAAGAGTGTACAAAGGATGGACAGAAGAATGGGTAGAGGGAGAGATGGACGGAAGAGCAGATGGGGATGGATAGGAGAGAAGATAGATGGACAGAAGGGGTGGATGGAAGGAAAAGCATGGTGATAACAGAACATATAAGGACGGATGGATAAAGCAGGCGAATGGATAGGTAGAAGGGGTGGAGGGAAGAAGGGGGATGCATAACAACGATGGATGGAAAAGCATACAGGGCTGGAGAAAGCGATAGAAGAGCAGCTGGGGATGGACGGGAGCAGAAGAGTGCACGGGGACGGAGGGCAGCGCGTATCCGGCTGGGTGGACAGAGGAGTGGAGGGATGGAAGAGTGTGGGGGGGCGGATGGAGACAGAAGAGCGAGTGACTGAGGCTGGGCGAAGCGGATGGGGAGGCAGCGGCGGGCGGGGGGGCGCATAGGGACAGAGATGGAAGAGTAGAGGGG
>NW_005842918.1:70141-72557 GCF_000455745.1 Alligator sinensis
AAGGGGGTCCCCAAGGCCTTACAGGACGCCCTAGCAGTACCAGGGACTGTCTGCCATGGGGGTCGCTGAGACCGGATAGGGTCAAGGGGGTCCCCGTGAGCACACAGGGCCCCCGGACGGGCCAGGGGCTGTCCGGGCCGGGTCGTTACACTCCCCCAGAGCTGGCTGCACCTGGAGGATGGGGGGGAGGTCAGGCCGGCTTCTATTGGGGGAAGGAAGGAGGGGGGAGCTGCGAGCTTCCCCCAGTAGTGCCGCGCAGGGGAGGGGCAACCAGGCGTCCAAGTCCCCCCTCCCCAAACGAGACAGAGCACCCAGGCGTCCGCCATCCCGGCCCGGCCGCGGGGCACGCTGGGAGCACGGGGAAGCCCTGCCCCCTACCCCCGGGCCCACTCCCGGTACGCTTCTCGACGGGCCAGCCGCCAAATTCCCTCAAGCCAGAGGAGGGGCAGGGTGAACTACAGCTCCCGGCATGCTCCATGGCAAAATGGCCGCCAAGGGCCCGCTAGGCCATGGATGGGACTAGGGACTTCAATTCCCAGCATGCTCTGCCAAGAAGTGGCCGTCAACGCCCCCCCCGCCCCCCGGCAGTGAACGGGGCTGGGGACTTCAATTCCCAGCACGCTCGGCGGCAAAATGGCCGCCAAAGTTTTCCCCCTCCCTCCCTCTCAGCATGGGATGGGATTGTGGACTGCAGCTCCCGGCACGCTTTGCCGCAAAATGGCCGCTACCCAATCCTCCATGCTGGGGAACGGGTAGGGTGCACTACAGCTCCCGGCATCCCTCGCGGCAAGATGGTCGCCGCTCTAGGAACGAGCATGGGGAGGACTCCGACGCCCGGCATGCCCAGCGCGGGCCCTGAATAACATTCCAGGGACTACAAATCCCGGCGGTCCCTGCGGTGGGTGAAGCTTGGTGTATGCGCTGTGCGCGGACTAGAACAGGAAGAAGTCTGGTGAGTGGGTTCAATGTGGGGAGTTACTGTCCGGGTGGGCGCTGCGGGCTCCAACGAGAATGAGGGGGGTTGGTTGGGGGGCACCTCCTGTGCAGGGGGGCAATAGGGGGCAGTGATCTCCCTTGGCACCCTGGGAGACTACTATAACGGAGAATGTGACCAGTGCGGGGCCTGGGAGTAATATAGCTGGGAAAATGGGACTGGTGGGGAATGGGTCCACTATAGCTGGGAACAGTGGACCAGTAGTGGTGGGGTGACTGAGACCAGTAAAGGGGGTTAGCTGAGACCAGTATAGTTGGGAGGTGTGAGTGGGGTAGCCAGTTCTGGGCATGTTCTGCATAGAACAGCTGCCTGGAGGGCTGAGATGCAGCCAGCTCTGGGGTGGAGAAGAGAACAACTGCATATAACACCCAATGTGATTGCCATGGGGCTGAGATGCAGCCAGCTCTGGGGTGAGCAGCTGGGGGATGGGAGCATATAACAACCCCATAGCAAGGGCTTTTAGTGCTCAGATGCAGCCAGCTCAGGGGTGTGACAGCTGGGGGACGGCAGCATATAACACCCCATTTCAAGGGCTCTTCTAGTGCCTGGGGGCAGAATACAGGCTGTGGGTCCCTTTGGGCATGGGGTCTCTTTCTGGGGGGTTCTTAGACCCCTGTTCCCTTGCAGGTGCGGTTGCCCCTGTGGCAGTGCCAAGATGAACCTGGAGCGGGTGCCCAATGAGGAGAAGCTGAATCTGTGCCGGAAGTACTACTTGGGTGAGCGCGGGGTGGGGGTGTGGACAGCTCTGGGGTGGGGCAGCCATTGAATGGCTGCGTAGAACACAGCCTAGAGAGGGCTCCCCTGGTCCATATGCAGCTGTTCCACCCCAGAGCTGGCTGCAGTTATAACACTGCCTAGAAAGGGCTCACTTGATCCCGAGATGCTACCAGCTCTGGGATGGAATGGCTGCAGATAACACTGCCTAGAGAGGGCCTCCCCAGAACCTGGATACAGCCAGCTCTGGGGTGGACTGGCAGCATATAACACTGCCTAGCAGGGACTCATCTCATCCCTAGGTGCAGCCAGCTCTGGGGTGGAATGGCTGCATATAACACTGCCTAGAGAGGGCTCCCCCATCCCTAGGTGCAGCCAGCTCTGGGGTGCCACTGGCTGCATATAATGCTGCCTAGAGGGGATCCCCCTGTACCTAAATGCAGCCAGCTCTGGGGTGGAGCTGCCCCTGGCTGTTTGGGCAGGGGGTGGGGGGCACCCAGTGCTGCGAGCTCCCCTGGGCAGTGCCTTGGGTCTGACCCCCAGCCCTGTGCCCCCAGGGGGCTTCGCGCTGCTGCCCTTCCTGTGGCTGGTAAACGTGCTGTGGTTCTTCCGGGAGGCCTTCCTGGCTCCTGCCTACACCCAGCAGCTGCAGATCAAGAGCTGTGAGTGGGAAGAGAGGGGGGAGCCTGGGAGGGAGTCTCTGGAACA
>NW_005842918.1:73392-74809 GCF_000455745.1 Alligator sinensis
GCTCAATAAAGCCTGGTTATGCCCCCCACCCTGCCTGGCTTGGCTGTATGGGGGGTGGGCAGGGAAACTGAGGCAGGGGCAAGGTATGTAGGGAAGGGAACCCAGGCATCTGGGTGCTCCTAGTCCTCCTGTGTTCATGGGGGTGGGGTCTCTGGTTTTGGAGGGGCTTTTGGGGGGTAGGTGGGGGTGGCTGGGTATGGGGAGGTGACCTGGGGGCTGTTTGGGTTGTGTGGGGCACGACCGGGGTCCGGATGTCTGGGTTTTCTGCAGCTCTAGGAGGGCGGGGCACGGCTGAGAGCCTGGACACCTGGGTTCTCTCCAGCAGGTAGGAGGGGCTCCTGGGCTGTGGGGAGCAGGGGATGTAAACCCCCTCCCCTTTAGCTTCTGCACCCATTGCTGGGGGTGGGAACACTGAGACACAAGCAGGTAAGGGGGGGGCACTGGCCAAGGCATCTCTGCCCTGCCCTGCCCTGCCCTGTCCTGCTGTGCCCTGCCCTGCCCTGCCATGCCCTGCTTCCCCTCCCCCAGGCTCCCAAGCTGGAGAGAACCCAGGCGTCCGGGTGGGCCTCTCTCAGGCACTAATTACAGGCCCCAGCGCTAATTACAAGCTGTGCTGCCACCCCCAGCCAAGCGCAACGGGCCCCACCCCTCCCCCCCACCTGGGCACACCGCAGGACCTGGGCACACCGCAGGCCCCCCGCTGTTCGGTGCTGCTGTTCCCCCCAACTTGCACCCCAAAGCTGGGCACATCACCCTTGCCTTGATGGTCCGTTCTATGCAGCTGTTGCCCTGCTGCCCCCCGCTGGAGCTGGTCTAACCTCACCCCCAGGGAGCCCCTCTGGGGGTGTCATATGCAGCTATGTCCTCCGCAGAGCTGGCTGCCTCCTTGATGTGTTGTGTGGCTGTTTTTAGCAGCTCCATCCCAGAGCTGACTGCACCTGTGTGCCAGGCAGCCCCTTCCCTGGCTGTTCTCTGCAGCCGCACTCACCCCAGAGCTGGCTGCATCCCAGTGCCCTGCCCCTGCTGTTATATGCAGCCCTTCTTCCCTCTAGTTGCACCCGAGCTGGGCGCATCTGCACTCCTCTATGCTGTTTTCAGCTGCTCCACCCCAGAGCTGGCTGCAGTCCCTGCCAGACTCTTCCCTTGCTGTTGAATACTACCCTGTCCACCCCCACCGCCAGAAGTGGCTGCATCTCAGCCCCAGGTGATGCCCCTCCACCCCCGCCGTGTTGTCTGTGGCTGTTCCCAAGCTGCTCCACCCCAGACCTGGATGCATCTGGGGCAGCACAGGGAGCACCCCTCCCCTCCCACAGGGGGTGAAACCGGGACCGGGGCCAGGAGCCCGGACGCCTGGGTGCCCTGGGGGGGTGAGAGTCTGCGTGTGTTTTGGGGGGGGGGTAGGATTGCAGACGCCTGG
>NW_005842918.1:75125-75489 GCF_000455745.1 Alligator sinensis
CCAGGCGTCCGGGCTCTCCCGCCCCAAAGCCTCCCCCAGTCCGGGCACGGAACCCAGGCGTCCACGCGCGGTTCTCCTGTGCGCCTCGCTCTCTGGCGCCTGGGCTCCCCTGGGTGCGAGTCCCGGACGCCTGGGGTCCCTCGGACTCGTGGGTGCTCTGTCTCCCCGTCTCGGACACCTGTGTTCCCCTTGTGTGTTGGTGCCCGGACTCCTGGGTTCCCCATGGGTGTGCCCCGGACGCACGGGGTCCCTAGACCTGTCAGTCCGGGACGCCCGGGTCCGCCGTGGGTCCCCGCCCCGTGGCCCCCGCCCCTTCTAGCGCCTTCCAGCCGCGCCGCATATAAGGCGCCGCCGCCGCGGCCCG
>NW_005842918.1:76194-80405 GCF_000455745.1 Alligator sinensis
TGCGGGACCCCCCGGACCGCATCATCTTGCCCCCCGGGACCCCTTAGGAGCCCCCCTGAGCCTCCCCAGGGCCCCCCGACACAGGCGTCTCCCAGGCACCGGGAATCCCTGAGCTCCCCGGCCCTGGCACTCCGCGGCTACAGGCCACCCAGAAGCCCCGCCCCCCGGCTTTGGGGGAGTCCCCCAGGGAAGGGGCGGGGCCAGGAAACGGGACCTGCCTTTTATGGTCACAATCCTGGCGCGGGCAGGGAGCCAGGGAGGGGGGCGGGTCTGGCCACGCCCTCCGCTCCAGCCACGCCCCTCGTTTAGCAAGCCAGGCCACGCCCCGCAGTGCCGCGGGCTTCTCCCAGCAGTGCCCTCTCCCCCGCAGTTGCGGCTGCCAGGGAAGGGGCGGGGCCAGGAAACGGGACCTGCCTTTTATGGTCACAATCCTGGCGCGGGCAGGGAGCCAGGGAGGGGGGCGGGTCTGGCCACGCCCTCCGCTCCAGCCACGCCCCTCGTTTAGCAAGCCAGGCCACGCCCCGCAGTGCCGCGGGCTTCTCCCAGCAGTGCCCTCTCCCCCGCAGTTGCGGCTGGACAAGGACCGGTTCTCAGTGCTGCTGGACGTGCAGCACTTCGCGCCCGAGGAGCTGAGCGTCAAGGTGGTCGGCGACTACGTGGAGGTGCACGCCAAGCATGAGGAGCGCCCGGTACTGACCCCCACCCCTGAGCCCTAATCCCATGACTGACCTCTGATCCCGTGCTTGACCCCTGCTCCCCTACCCCATGCCTGCCCTGAGGACTCTATGAGTGACTCCTAACCATATGCCTGACCCCTGCTTGCCCCTTGTGCCCTGTCCCCCATATCTGGACCCCAACCCTGTGCATGAACCCTGATCCTCCACATCTACAGTTCTGACCCCATCCCTGTGCCTGACCCCATATCATGAACCCTGATCCTATTCTTGACCAGATCCCCTGTGTCTGCAGCCCTGACCCTTACCCTGATTCCCTGACCTCTGACTCTCACAGCCCATTGCCAGGCTGGGGGGTGTGTGGGGGCGGTCCCGCCTGTTGCCCCTCAAGCCCCTGCCAAGTTTCCCCCACCCACCCCTAGGGGCTTCACCTTTCACCTTGTTCCCCCCATGAGAGCACTTACCGCGCCCCAGCCCTGAACCTTGAGCTCATGACCCCAATGCCTCCTGACACCTCCTCAGTGCCTGAACCCTGCCCCATGCTTGGCCCCTGACTGCCCAGGCCTGCCCTCTGACCCTTCCCCAGTTCCCAACCTGATCCCCGTGCCCCTTGACCTCCCGCCCAATCTGACCCCATGCCCCTTGACCTCCGTGCCTGATCCTATGCCCCTTCCCCAGTGCCCAGCCTGATCCTGATGCCCCTTGATTTCCCTGCCCCCTCCATGCCTGACCGGTGACCTCTGCCCCCAGGATGAGCATGGCTACGTCTCGCGGGAGTTCCACCGCCGCTACCTGCTGCCCACGGGCGTGGATGGCGCGACCGTGACCTCGGCGCTGACCCCTGATGGTATCTTGACCATCACGGCACCCATGCATCCCCCGGGCCCCACCCCTGAGGGGCGCAACGTGCCCATTGCCCGACCTGATGCCCCCAAGTGAGGGCCTGACTGCCCCCAAGGGGGGTAGGTAATAAAGAGCCTTGGCCTGGAAACCAGTGTTTGTGTGTGTAAGTGCATGCCCTGGACACGTGGATCCTGTGTGTGTGTGTGTGCACACGTGCCCCAGATGCCTACGTCCTATGGTGTGTGTGTGTGGGGGTGTGTGCACACGCACCCCGAATGCCTGAGTCCTGTGGGTGTGTGTGCCTCAGATGCCTGGGTCCTGTGGGTGGGGGGGAGTGCGTGTGCATGCATGCCCCAGATGCCTGCATCCTATGGGTGGGCGTGTACCTGTGTGCCCTGGATGCTTAGGTCCCGTGGGGCCGTGTGCATGCCCCGGGCACCTGTGTGTGTGGGTCCCCTGTGGGTGGATGTGTCACCCCTGGACGCCTGGGTTCTCTGCGTCTGTGTGGCCCCCAGATACTTGGATTTTGTCTGTGGGTGTGTGTCCGTGTCCTGGATGTCTGTATTGTGTGCATCCCATTCACCCTGAATCTGTGGATGGGAGGTCGTGCGTGAGTGTCTCAGAGACCCGTGTTTTTTGTGGGGGGAGAGGAGTGTCCTGAATGCCTGGGTGGTGGGTGTGTGTTGGACAGCTGCATTCTGTGCGGGTGGGTGTGGGCGTGCGCACTTGTGGGTGCCCTGGGGGGAGAGGAGTGTGTCCTGGATGCCTGGGGTGTGTGTGTTGCAGGTGTGTGGATTCTATGTGTGTGCATGTCCACCTGTCACGGACGCCTGGGTTCTTTGTGGCCCAGGGGGGGGTGTCCTAGATGTCTGGGCTGTGTGTGATGTGTTGTGCTCTGTGTCCCACACACCAGGGTGTGTCCCAGACACCTGGGTCCAGTGCATGTGTGATGGGTTCTGTGTGTGTGAGGCATAAGTCGTGTCTCCCAAACACCTGGGTACTTTGGGTGATCCTAGACACCAGGATCCTCTAAGGGCATGTCCCCAGCACCTGGGTTCACTGGGGGGAGCAGACCCAGCACTGCTGCCCATGTGCTCCTGGCCCCGGTGTGTTTCCGCCTCCTGCCCGCGTACACGTGTACGCACATGCGTGTGTTTGTGTATGTGTACACATGTGGGCAACAGGCCCAGCCCCCTCCTCCTAGGCAGGGAGTGTGCCCCAGCCCTGCCCCCTCCCAGCCCACCAATGAGAGCTAGGCTGGGGTGTGACAGCACAGGAGCACAGGAGGGTGGGGGTTCCTAAGCTCCACCCCCTGGTGACATCTCACATTGTGCGCCCCCCACACACACAGAGGTGACCTAGGTGTTATGGCAGTTTATTGGCCAGGTGGAGTACAACAGGGATGCCCCCCCTTTGGGGAAGGGACCTGAGGGGGGGGTAGGTGGGGCTTATCCCAAGGGAGGGACTTAAAGAGAGAGAACAGGTTTACCGAGGGGGCGGGGCTTATCCTAAGAAATGTAAAGCCACAGGACAGGAAAACAGTGGGGATGCTTAAGGGGGTGGGGCTTACCTCAGAAAAGGGATTTAAAGAGACAGGGCAGTGGAAGACTAGGATTTAAATATACAGGGCAACAGAAGACAGGGTTATCCCAGGGGAGGAATTTAGAGGGGTAGGGCTCGAGGAAGAGGCGTGGTCTGTCTCGAGTGGGCGGAGCCAGGGACTGTCACTGCCGCTCGTACATCTCCTTGAGGATCTTCATGCTTTCGGCGTAGCGCAGCTGGTTGCGGTGAGAAGCCTCCTTCCACCTGGGGTAGGACAAGGAGAATGAAGGAGGGGGGACAGGACCCCCAGCACCCTCCCCACATAGAGAACCCAGGTGTCCGGGCTCCCAAGCCTCCTGCTCTCACCCCCTAGCCCCACCTCCCCTTCCAGAGAGCTCAGGCATCTCCCCCCCCGCCCCGCATCCACACCAACCTCTGCCGGATCTTCTTCCATCGCTCCATGTTCTTGTAGATGAGGGCCGAGGTGCTGGGTACTGGGTCAGGGGGCTGGGGGGGGGGCATAGTTATGCGGGGTGGCATGTAGGAGGGGGTCCCGGGGGGAAGTGAGTCCCTGGGGTAAGGAGGAGCCTCCCACCCCCCCGGTGGTTCTCCTCCAATGAGGTGCCCACCCCGCATAGCTGGGAGAGGGGTCTCTGTTTGCCCCGCCCAACCATGCTACATGTGTGTGGCCCAGACGCCTGGGTCCTGTGTGTGTGTATGCGGGGCAGCTTAAAGGGACCCCGGTCTGTGGGCTCCCACCCTGCAGGCCAGGCAGAGAACCCAGCTGTCCGGGGCTGTCTTCCACATCTGGTTTCTCCTCTGTGGGTCCATCTTGGATGCCTGGGTTCTCTGTCAGTCTGGGATGCTGCGTTTTGGGTGGTCATGGTGGAGGTGGTCCCCTGGGTCCTTTGTTTGGGGGCGCATTGCATGTATCTGAGCTCGTGGGGGCAGGGTACTCACTGCGTCAGGCCGGGAGGCGGCGATGTCAGGCCCCAACGGGGAGGGGACACGGGGCCGGGTGGGCAGGCCAGGGGCGCCTTCGGGCAGGGGGCATGGGGGGGGCAGCTTGTAGACGTCTGTGCCATGGCCTGGCGGCCCCTCCGGCCCCTGTGAACAAGGGAGGGTGGGCAGGCCATGGCTGGGTTCCCACAC
>NW_005842918.1:81536-85142 GCF_000455745.1 Alligator sinensis
GGCCGGGGTGCTGGGTCCTGGGGCGGGGGGCGGGGGGGGGGGCATAGTTATGCGGGGTGGCATGTAGGAGGGGGTCCCGGGGGGAAGTGAGTCCCTGGGGTAAGGAGGAGCCTCCCACCCCCCCGGTGGTTCTCCTCCAATGAGGTGCCCACCCCGCATAGCTGGGAGAGGGGTCTCTGTTTGCCCCGCCCAACCATGCTACATGTGTGTGGCCCAGACGCCTGGGTCCTGTGTGTGTGTATGCGGGGCAGCTTAAAGGGACCCCGGTCTGTGGGCTCCCACCCTGCAGGCCAGGCAGAGAACCCAGCTGTCCGGGGCTGTCTTCCACATCTGGTTTCTCCTCTGTGGGTCCATCTTGGATGCCTGGGTTCTCTGTCAGTCTGGGATGCTGCGTTTTGGGTGGTCATGGTGGAGGTGGTCCCCTGGGTCCTTTGTTTGGGGGCGCATTGCATGTATCTGAGCTCGTGGGGGCAGGGTACTCACTGCGTCAGGCCGGGAGGCGGCGATGTCAGGCCCCAACGGGGAGGGGACACGGGGCCGGGTGGGCAGGCCAGGGGCGCCTTCGGGCAGGGGGCATGGGGGGGGCAGCTTGTAGACGTCTGTGCCATGGCCTGGCGGCCCCTCCGGCCCCTGTGAACAAGGGAGGGTGGTCAGGCCATGGCTGGATCCCCACACCCCTGCGGCAAAGCATGCTAGTCCTGTCAGACCCCCCCACCCGGACCACAAAGCATCCTGGCAGCTGGGAGGAGGGGCAGTTGGGCCAAGGCCGGACCCCCATCCCAAAGCATCCTGAGAGTGATGGGAGGCAAAGGCAGGCCCCCCCTGCCCCCCTTGGCCCAGTGCATGCTGGGAACTGCAGGGGCCTCACCTCATCATCCTCTGGCAGGGGGGGCAGGCCAGGCCCGGGGCCGGGGCTGGGGGAGCGCTCGGGGTCGCGGTCCCGCAGGCCAGGGCTGTTGCGCATCCAGGCACGGCAGACAGGGTAGAGCGGTGCCGCCTCGGGGAACTGCGCCAGGTCCACACTCCGATCGAACAGCTTGATCACATACGTGTCTGCAAGAGGGGGCAGGATGAGGCCCAAATCAGGGCCCTCCTACCTCCCTCCCAGACGGCCATGTGCCCCCCCCCCCACGGATCAGGCCTGGATCAGGGTCCTCCTCCCTGCCAGCCATATGCCCCCCACCCTTCCAGGATCAGGATCCTCTCCTGGACACCTGGGTTCTCTCCAGCCCTGAAGCATGGGGGTGAGAGTATTGGTGGTGGGGAGCCCACATCTGGGTTCTCTCCCCCCCGCCACTCACTCTGTCTCTGCTGGCCGCCTTCTGTCAACCCATCGTCTGTCTCCTTCCTCTTCTTGCGCCGGTGATGGGAGAACCGAGCCGAGGGCCTGGGGGTGAGAGAGGGGGATAAGACTAAGTTCTACCCCCCACCCCGACACCCCTGCGCCAAGCCCTGGGGGTGGTGTTGCCCCATAGACAACAGCTTGCCCCAGCCCGCTGTCTGCAGAGGGGTGCGATATGGGACAGAAATGTAGCCAGATGGCTTATCCAGCACCAAGATGCAGTCAGGTCTGGGGAAGAACAACTGGGGAATGGCTGCATATAACAGCACCAGAAGACTTCCTTGGGCCCAAGACGCAGCCAGCTCTGGAGAGGAACAGCTGCATCTAACACCATTATGAAAGGCTTTACAGGGCCCAAGATGAAGGCAGCTCTGGGGATGAGCAGCTGGGGAATGGTGGCATAAAACGCCCCCCACCAGCTCTCCTCAAGCTCCAGGATGCAGCCAGCTCTGGGGTGGAGCCGTGCAGACACCCACCTCTTCCCGGCAGCTGTGGGAGAGGAGTCTCTGGAAGGAGAAGACAGAGGGGGTGGTCAGGGGGATGGGACCATCCTGCCCCCCCCCGGACACCTTAACCCTGGCCCTCCCCCCATTCAGGCCTGGCCTTACTTGCCAAGTGGGTCGCTGGGCGGCTTCCCAGGATCCTCGTCCATCTGCTCCCTGTATAGAGCAGACAGGTGAAGCGAGGTGAGGTGCAGCGAGGCCCCCCCCAAGCCAGGATCCCTGCTGCCACCCCGCTGACCCCCAGGATCGGAGCCGCACCCACCGCTCGCCGTCGCTGCGCTCCAGCAGGCCCTGCAGCACTGCATCCAGGCGGCTCCGCGCATTTGCTGTCTCCAGGTCTGCGGGGGGGGCGACGACAGAGATGCAGCTGATGGGGGCAAGGTGCTGTACGCCCCCCCTTCAAACCTGCCCCAGGTGCCCGCTGCCTAGCAAACCCATAAGAAGCCCCACTCCCACCCCCAGGGACCCCAGGTGTCCAGGCTCCCCCCACCCCCCATGCGTTTTGGGACAGGAAGTATAAGACTGACCCCCCCCACAACAACTGGGTTTACAATTGAGTCCCGCATCCCACTTGTCACCTCCACATCGGGGCCAGGACCCCAACCTCCACCCCTACCCCCCGTGGGTGGGGCCAAGACCCTAAGCCCCTCCCCTATGCCCTGTAGGCGGGGCCAGGGCCTCTCCAGCCCCTCCCCAAGCCCCTGTGGGCAGTGCTAGGACCACCTCAAGCACCGCCCCTCCCCCCGAGGGCGGGGCCAGGAGCCCTCTAGCCCCTCCCTTACCCCTAGGTAGGCAGGGCTAAGACCGCAGGCTCCTCCCCTCCCCTGTGGGCGGGACCAACCCCCAAACTCCTAGCAGGTGGGACCAGGCCCGTGGCCCCTCCTCCCATAGGCGGGGCCAGACCCCTAAGTCCCTCCCCTACCCCCGAGGCCTTAAAGGGCCCAGCACCCACCGGGCTTCTCCACTTTGACTTTGACCGGCAGCATCCTGAAGGGCAGGGGGCCGGGAGCCCGTGCGCCCGGGATCGGCGCGAGGGGGATCTGGGGGGTCGGGAGCCCCGGACGCCCGGGTTCTCCGCGTCCTTGTGGGCCCCGCCCCTCGTTCCGGTCTCCCTTTGGTCCCGGAGCTGTCAATCATCACCGTCGCCCAATCTGGGCTCGCGCTGGGAAAGGGCGGGCTCCTCCTACGGCGGCCATATTGAATTCGAGGTCTCTGCGCGATGCACTATGGGAGCCGTAGGCTTAGCACGGAGGGCTCATAGGAAATAGTGTCCGAAGCGGCGCTCAGTCCGGGAGTCGTAGTCCTAGACCCCTAAGTCTCATGGGAAATGTAGTCCTCGGCTGCTCTGCCCCGCCTGCGGCGGCCATTTTGAATATTATAGGGTCCGCGGGGCAGCATGGGAGCTTGCGCGCGGAGCTTCACGGGCATCTCGGCCGCCATTTTGAACGCCCGCGCGAGGCGCCATGGGAGAGGTAGTCCCGGCCCCCCGGAAGCGTCGTCGGCCCATGCCCGGCGGCCATTTTGTGCGGAGGCCGCGGGGTATTGTGGGCGGGCGCGGTCTTCCCGTGATGCTTGGGGTCCTCCCGTTGCTAGGAGACGGGCTGGGCGGCAGGTTCGGTTTGCGGCGCGGCCCGGACGCCGGGACCGGGGAGGCGCTTACCCCGCGCCGGAGCCGGCCCCATGGAGCGCAGGTGGGGCCGGGCCGGGCCGGGACACCCGCGCTGTGTTCAGCTCGGGGGCAGCCCCCCGCCAACCGACCCC
>NW_005842918.1:85702-87367 GCF_000455745.1 Alligator sinensis
GGGGGCGGGGTTTAAGCGGGAGGCAGGAGGGTTCAGGGGCAAGACCGCCAGCCTCGGCTGCCCCCTGCCTTAGGGGCCTGGGATGTCTGCAGGGGGGCAGTGGGCTGGAGGAGTCCGGATGCCTGGGTCTCTGCAGCCCTGGGAGCGGAGGGTGGGGGATCCCGACCACCCGGGGTCTCTTGTGCAGGATGCTGATCAGAAGGGAGGAGGGAAACTCCCTCCCTCGGCAGCCTTGTGTTGGGTTGGGGGGGTCGTTCTCTGGTAGCCCTCCCCAGCTATGCTGTCTCCCTACAGGCTGCACAGAGCCCAGAGGGGCCTCCCAGGCCCTGGATGCCCCGCTACTGGACTCCCCGGTCAGTCCATTGCCCCATGGAGGGTGGGAGAACCACGGGGCCCTGCTGCCAGTTCCTGTGTGCCTTGGACAGCCCCCCATCCCTGAGACCTGTGGGGGGGGGTGGCAAGCCTGCCCTGCCCTGCCTTGCCTTGCCTGCTGTCATATGCTGCCGTTCCCCAGCTGCTGCACCCCAGAGCTGGCTGCATCTTAGGCTGGAGTTAGGGGGTGGGGGCAAGTGCTGGCCTTTTGGGGCATTAGCTGGGAGGTAGCCATGGTCCCTGTCCTCCAGGAGGGCTCAGACGACCCTGAGACCTGGAGCCTGCAAGAGAGAGCAGCCCAGCTGCTGCTGCGCAGGTAATGCACGCCCCCCACCCTGCGTCTCCCAGTCATCTTGGTCTCCCCTGTGCATTGTTCCCCAACTGTTGCCCCTCTTCCCAGCTTCTACCAATTCCTCCTCCCCGTCCATCCAGTGTCCCCTAGTCCCTTCTGGCTCCCCACCCAGTGTCTCCAAGTCTTCCCCAGCCCCTCTACCCAGCATCTTCCAGTTCTTTCTGTCCCCCCACCCAGTGTCTCCCTGTCCATTCTCCAAATCCCCTGTGCCCTACCCCACCCACTTTCTCCTGGGAAACACTGGGCACAAGGAACTGGGAAAGACCAGACCTTTCTGGTCCCCCAGTCCCTTCTCCCCAGTATCTCCCTGCCCCACATCCAGTGTCTCTCAGTTCCTTCCAGCCCTTCCCAGTCCCTTGTTCCTAGTGTCTCCCAGTCCTCCCCAGTGTCTTCTCACCAGTATCTCCCAGCCCATTGAAACCCCCTGCCCCCTCCACCCAGTGTCTCCCATCCTTCCCAGTCCTTTCTCCCCAGTATCTCCCCCCTCCACCCAGTGTTTCCCAGTCCTTCTTCCTCAGTCTCTCTCAGTCCCTCCAAACCCACTGCCCTCCCCTCCCAGTTTCTCCCAGTCCCTCCCAGCCCTCTCACAATTGCCCCCCTCCACTCTAACCTGCCCCCTGTCCCCACAGCGCCTCCTCCCTTGGCAGCTCTGAGGGGCTTAGCCCCCACCCAACCAGCAGCCCCCTGACCTCAAAGCCCGACACAGGTAGGCACTGGGGCAGGCAGCCAGATGCACCCAGGTCTCGGGTGGTGTGGTTGGGGAATGGCCACATATAACACTGCACCATTGGTGGTCATTGGTGGGGCTGGGAGGGGATGGGGCTTCCCCAGTCTGGGCCCATGGGGGGTCAGCAGCACTTAACTCCGTCCATCCCAGGGCCCCTTTAATGAGTGCTACCGTAATTTCTAGCATATCATACCCCCCCCCCCCCCCCACAAAT
>NW_005842918.1:87479-94732 GCF_000455745.1 Alligator sinensis
CTCCCCCCCCCCCCCCCCACATAAGATGCACCACTTGTTGGAGGAGGGAACCCAGAGTCTCTTTTGCAACTGAATGGTTTGGATTTGGTTCCTCATTTAAGACGCGTCCCTAATTATTGAGCTTCCCGTTTAAGATACGTCCCTAGTTTTCAATCACTTGGTTTGGGCAGTGGTAAACAAATACATCCGGTAATTTTCCTGTTTAAGTCAGGGTTTATTTTGGATCTTCCTTGATTCTTGATTTATAAAATGATATCACTTTCTATTTAAGAGGCAGTGAATATCTTTGATAAGTAATCGTTGTTAAATAATTACTTCAATGATTCCCTTATAAAACTGTTGTTAAATAATTTCTGTGATTGTATAATGGATGTATGGATGATTAAATGACCTTCGCTAAATAACCTGCACAATTATTCTTATCAACTAACCCTCGTTAAATAATCCCTTTGATTTTTAGACTCATTATATAACGCCCATGATTATTAGCCCATTAAATAACCCTCACTAAATAATCTCCATTCTTATTACTCTATCAATTAACTCTTGCTGAATAATCCCTGTGATTGTTAGACCCATTATATAATCCCCATGATTATGACCACATTTAACGAGGGTTTTAATAATTCTCACTATTTCATTCATTAGATAATTCTTGTTAGATAACGTGTGCGCTATTAGATAATCCTTATTAAAAGTCTCCACAGTAATAATTCTGTTATTTAGTCCCCATTAAATAATCCCAGTGATTGTTATGCATGTTAAATAACCCTTGTTAAATAATACCCAGGGTGGTCCTAACCATTAGATAATACTTGTTAAATAATTGGTGCTGATTCTAGTGTTAAATGTTTCTTGTTAAATAATTCTTGCAGTTGTTTTCCCTATTAGATAACCCTCGTTATGTAGTTGTCATAATTATCCCAAAAATCTCTGCAGTTGTTATCCATATTTGATAATCCTCGTTAAATAACCCCTGTAATTGTTACCTTAATATATAATCCCCGTGATTGTTATACTGTTAGATAATCCTTGTTAAATAATCTCCACAATTGTCACAGTAAATAATCTCTGCAATTGTTATCCATATTTGATAATCCGTGTAAATAATCCCCATGATTGTTATCTTGAAATATAATCCCTGTTATTGTTGTTTTGTTTGGTAATCCTCATGAAATAATCCCCACAATTATTTCATTAAATAGTTTCTGCAGTTGTTTTCCCATTATATAATTCTTGTTAAATAACCCCAACAATTGTTAACTCATTAAATAATCCTCTTTAAATAATTCCTGCAATTGCTATCTTTGTTAAAACTGTTCTTGTTAAATAATAGTTGTGATTATTTAATACTCATTAAATAATCTGTGTTACATAATCTCCATAGTTATCTTCCATGACAAATAATCCTAATTAAATAATCCCTGAAATTGTTATACTTAGTTAAATATGATTAAATAATTATTTCAGTTATCCCTGCAATTTTTACCCCTTTTAAATAATTATCACTTAATAATCCCTAAAATTGTTCTGTTCATTAATTATTATTAAATAATTCATGTAATTATTTTCCCCCGTTAAACAATTCTCATTAAATAATCCCTATGAATGTTATATTTGTTAGACAATTATCAGTAAATAATTGCTTTAGTTATCCGTGTTAGATAATTCTTATTAAATAATCCCTATGAATATTATGCTTGTTATTTAATTATCATTCAATAATTCCCAGTTATCCCTGTTTAGAAAATTAGATACTTCTCCTTTCTCCTTTAATAACATATGCAGTTATAATACCTGTAGAATAATTCTTGTGCTTATTCTACTTGTATGATTCTCATTAGGTAACCTTCATTTAAATATTGCTCGTTAGATAATCCCTAGAATTGTTATACCTGTTAGATAACCCTCATTTAATAATCTCTTGTGATTATTACATCTGTTGAATAATCTTCAAGATTATTATATTTGCTGGATAATCCTCATTACACATCCCCCACAAGAGTTATATTGTTAAATAATTCTCATTAAATATCCCCAAGTGTTATACTGTTCAATAATCCCCATTAACCCCTGCTTGTTATCCCATTAAAAAATCCGTACTCTATAATCTCTGCATTTATGATTATAATTCATGTGTTGAGATTGACATTCAATTATAATATAATTATCATTATCAATTTTATTATCATTACTAGCTAATTGCCTGTCAAGAATGACAGGGCAGGGAGCGGTGAGGATGGAGCCCCGCCACCCAATGCCCTGTGTTGCCACCGCTCTCCTTCTGGCCCGATGTAAGGCCGCTCCATTGCCGCCACCTGCAGGGAGCAGGCTGCTTTGCTGCCACTCTGTTCCTGCCATCATGGTGGCGCACTGCCACCGCCTCCTGTCGGGAGTGCTGTTGGAGCACTCTGGTTGTTTCAGACAGCCAATCAGAGTGTGACTAAAGTGTTACGAACAGACAGACAGACAAAGGCTTTTATAATATTAGAACTATTATATCAATTATAATACAATAATTATTCATTTCATTCCTGATTTCATTAGAACAAGCTGCCTAGCATTTCCAAGCCTGGCTTACTTATGAAACTACCAGCCCTCAAATGCAGCAGCCATCATTAGCAAATAAACCCTAAATTCATTAGGGTTTGTTAGCGGCTGCCTCCTTTCCCTGGCTTGTAGACAAGGTCGCGATGAATATTTGTTAAGTGGGTCACCAAGCCTGGGGACTTAGTAGTTCTCATTTGTTCCTCTCTTGTCTTTAATTAGCTGCAGGTTTTTTACGCAGTGGGTTTTTAATTGACGGACCAGGAACTGAGGTGGCCTCGGAATTTGGAGCTAGTAGAGCCGGTCCTCTCACTCTTGGTGAGTGCCTCGAGCCAGTAATGTCCCCCTGGAGGGATTGCATTATCTTCCAGGATCCCAAATATGCTTAATTTGCATAATGCTAATGAGGCAGGAGAAAGAAACGCCCCTGTGATGTACTAAGTTTCATTCCTCCTCTCCCCCTGGGTGGCTGTGCTTCCCCAGAGCTGGCTGCATCTTAGCCTCTAGCAGGCCTTTCTCATGAAACTGTTCTATGTGGCCAGAGCAGGCCCACCCCAGAGCTGGTCACATCTCAGCCTCTAGGAGGAGTTTCCCAGAGCATCAGAGGCTTCTGGAAAGGGCACAGGGGCCCAACAAATCTTTTCCATGACGGTCTAGGACCCACATTACCCCCTGCTTCTCTGGTGCTGCTTCATATCCATCATGCCTCCTGTTGCCCCCCTCAGGGTCTTTGCCAGCCTCCCACATCCCACAGTCCTCTTCCCTGCGGCCTGAAGATGACATCTTGTTCCAGTGGCGCCTGCGCCGGAAGATGGAGGTGGCAAGTGAGGGCACCTCGGGGGTTTGGAGGACTCCAGGTGTCCCCCCGTGGAGGGTAGGAGCCTGGTGGTGGGGAGGGGGCTGGGTTGTGGTTAACTTTGAGGGTGTTTTCAGGCTGCCCCACCCCAGAGCCAGTTGCATCTCCCGCCGGGTGAAGTAGATTGGTGTAGTGTTATATGTAACCATTGCCCAGCTGTTTCCCCCAGAGCCAGCTGCATCTCCCACTGACTGAGATAGACATGAGTAGTGTTATGTGCAGCTGCTCCATGCCAGAGCTGGCTGCATCTCTGCTTATGTGAATGCCCCCATGGCAGCGTTATATGCAGCCAGTATCCAGGTGTTCCACCCCAGAGCTGGCTGGACCTCAGCTCTATGTGACTCCCATCCAGGCAGCATTATTTGCAGCCATTCCCCAGCTGTTTTGGCCCCAGAGTTGGCCACATCTCCCACCGGGACCACTATATGCAGTTGTCATGCAGTTGTTTTACCTCCCCAAGCCAGCTGCATCTCCCACTGGGTGAGATAGATGTGAGTAGTGTTATGACGTAGATGTGTTAGTGTTCCACCCCAGAGCTGTCTGCATCTCAGCTCTGTGTGCCCCCCCCCCCCCCCCCCCCCCACACCACAGGCTCTTCCCTAGCTGTTCCACCCCAGAGCTGGCTACATCTCGGCTGTAGATGGTTTTATGGGGCTCTGGGGTCTCTGCCCACCACCATGAACCTCCCTGCTCTTACTCCCCCGTCTTTACCCATCTGCCCCTGCAGGGTGACACAGCATGGCTAGGCCTCAGGGCAGCATCTAGCAGCAGAGACAGTGGTCCCCAGGCCCCCCAGCAAGGGGTGGGGCCTGCTGGAGGGGGTGGGGCCTGCCCTCCAGCGGACCATGCCCCCATACAGCTGGCACCGGCACCTGCTCCTACCCTCTCCTGGATGCCTGGGGAAGATGGGGAGAGCTCCCATGATGCTCCAGGGCCCAGCAGAGGGACTCCTGTGACGCTTTCCCGTGATGCTTCGGGACCTGATAGAACTGTGCAGAGACCCAGCTCCCATGATGCTCTGGGGCCTGATGGAATGGTGCAGAGACCCAGCTCCCATGATGCTCTGGGGTCCAATGGAATGGCACAGAGATCCAATTCCCATGATGCTTCAGGCCCCAGCAGGTGGACACCGGTGACACTGTCCCATGATGCTTTGGGGCTGGATGGAACAGCACACAGACCCAATTCCCATGATGCTCCAGGCCCCAGCAGGTGGACACTGGTGACACCATCCTGTGATGCTTTGGGGCCTGATGGAACGACACAGAGACCCAGCTCCCATGATGCTGTGGGGCCTGATGGAATGGTACAGAGGCCCAGCTCCCATGATACTCTGGGGTCCAATGGAACAGCACAGAGACCCAATTCCCAAGATGCTTCAGGCCTTAGCAGGTGGACACCACTGACACTGTCCCATGATGCTTTGGGTCCTGATGGAATGGCACAGAGTCCCAACTCCCATGATGCTTTGGGGCCCAGCAGGTCACTGCCCCCTGGCCTTTCCCACAATGCTCTGGGGCGTGGGAGACCCAGCTCCCAGGCTGCTTCATGGCCAGGAGGACCAGCCCAAGAGACTGCATCCCATGATGCCTGGCGGCGGGACCCCCAGCCCAGGAGCCGGGCCAGGCTGCGACAGGGGGGCAGGGGTGGCCCGGAGTGCCCCCCCCAGGCTGTGCGCAGGGCCCTGGGGCAGGTATGGGGGCTGGATGTTGAGGGGTGGGCATGAGTGCAGGCTGGGGGGCAGTTAACTCCTAGCTTCCCTCCCAGGTGATCGCTGAGCGGCTGCTGTCGCCCCCCCTGGGGCAAGAGGAGTCTGTAGGCCCCCTGGGGCAAGAAGAACAACCTGTGGCCCCCCTGGGGCAGGAGTCGTTCCCCCCAGGTCAGGAGCCAGCCCCCCACACCCAGCTGCTGGGGCTTGCCGCTCGGCTCCTACAGGAGGCGGAAGGTAGGTGGGCAGATACAGAAGGGGGCAGTTCCCGAGGAAGAAAGGGGGTGTGGGGGGTGGGCAGAGTGATCCCTGAGAGGGCAGGGAGGAGGTGCTGGGCATATCTGGAGTGGAGGAGTATCCCCCTGGGGTTGGTTCAGTATGGGGGACATGACATGCAGCACAGTGCAGCTGTTGGGGGCAGGGGAGGGCCTGGGTGGGTTCCAGAGTAGGTGCAGGGAGCTGTTGGGCATGTCTGCTGAGGAGAATCCCCCCTGGGTATGTGCAGTACAGGGGGGCATGACGCACAGTGTCTGGGGGAGGGGTAGGGGACAGGTCTTGGCAGTTCCCATGGGGGTGGGAGAGGGACTGGGCATGCCTGCAGAGGAGGAGAATCGCCCTGGGGCAAATGCAGTGCAGGGAGCATGACGCAGTCCCTGATGTCTGTCTGACACGTCTCGCCTCCCCAGACTCGGACGGCACCGAGTTTGAGGCCGACCCGCTGCTGCAGGTGCTGCGGGGCCAGCGGGAGGTGCTGCGCCGGTGCCTGCGGTAAGGAACCCACCCCAGAGCTGGGTGCAGCCCTGTGCCGCCGGGTCCGTATTCTATGGGGCTCTTCACCAGTTGTCCCACCCCAGAGCTGGGTGCAGCCCCATGCTCCCTATACAGTGTTATATGCAGCTGTTCCACCCCAGAGCTGCCTGCATCCCCATGCTCACAAAGCAGTGTTCTATGTAGCCATTCCCCAATGCCGCACCCCGGAGCTGGGTGCATCTCCCATCATTCCTGTGCAGTGCTATATGCAGCCATTCCCAACTGTTCCACCCCAGAGCTGGCTGCATTTCACCAGGTTATATGCCCTCCCTGTGAGGGGTTATGTGCTGCCAGTCTCCAACTGCCCCACTTCAGAGCTGGACTCATCTGTATGCTTCCTATACAGCATTCTATGTAGGTGTTCCCCAGCTGTCCCACCCCAGAACTGGCTGCATCTGTGCTCACAAGGCGGTGTTCTATGCAGCCGTTCCCCAACTGTTGCACCCCAGACGTGAGCATATCTCAGTATCGCGTAAACTGCCTCTTTGAGGTGTTCTATGCAGCCGGTCCCTAGCTGCTTTACCCCAGAGCTGGGTTCATTTTGTGCTTTTTATAGAATGTTATATGCAGCTGTTCCACCATGGAACTGGCTGCATCTTGCCATATTAGAAGCCCCCCCCCCATGACATATACGCAGCCAATTTCCAGCTGCCCTGTCCCAGAACTGGGCGTATCTCCATGCTTGTGCAGTGTTATATGCAGCTATTCCTGGCTGTTCCACCCCAGAACTGGGCACATCTGCACACTCATAAGGCAGTGCTATATGTAGTCATTCCTAACTGCTCCACCCCAGAGCTGGCCACATCTTCCTGTGCCATACCATAAGCTCTCCCCATTGGCTGTTCCATGCAGCATTCTAGCTGCTCCACCCCAGAGCTGGCTGCACCTGGATGATGGATGTGATCTCCCCAAGTTAACCCTTTGCTCTCCCCCCCAGGGCCGTGGACCTCAAGGTGATGAGCTGGAGGGGGGGGGGCAGTGCTGAGCACGATGGCTCCCCCTGCTGACTGCCTCCCCTCCCCCCCATATCTCAGGACATCCCAGTGCTGAGAGTGCCTGGATTGGTGCCTTGGAGGGGGCAGGGGGGGCCAGAGGGGGCCCCTTTTGCCCCTCCCCCCAGCTGGGCTGAAGCTGTGCAATAAATATGTTTTGTTTGTTGGAGCTGGAAGTGTTCAATGGGGGGGGGTCCCCTCAATACCCCCTCCACGTGTCCCTTCCCCCGTTATTGGAGCTGCACTGTTGTGTCATCTGCCCTGTACTGCCGCTGCCTCAGGGGACTCTCCTCTTCAGGGGTGCTGGGGTAAAGAAGTGACCGGGGGGGGGGGGGGGGGG
>NW_005842918.1:94742-95101 GCF_000455745.1 Alligator sinensis
CCAGCTGCATCTCCCACAGCCAGCCGCGCTGGGGAGCCTTGCACACGCGTGTACATGCCAGCAAACAGCTGGCTGCACAAATGAGTGCAGGCCCTCACACTCGGAGGCGGAGATGCCTGTCCACGTGAGCACACGCCGGAGAAGACCTGCTCACCCGCATCCGTGAGCCCACGCACACGTGACCCCCAGGCTGGCACGCGCGCACAAAGGCAGGCACGCCCACGTGGAGGGGGGCACCTCGGCAAGCGCATAGGTGCATGCGTGGATGTGGGTACGCGTACCGGCCTCGGCTGGGCCCGGTGCGCACGTTGTCTGGCACAGATGCCCGTCGAGCACCCCCAGCCCCGGCGCACGCCCCA
>NW_005842918.1:95696-99520 GCF_000455745.1 Alligator sinensis
CCTCCCCAGCCCCTAAACCCCCTAGGTCCCCTGAGGCCCCCAGCCCTTAAATCACCCTAGATCCTGTCAGCTCCCTCTAAACCCACCAGGTTTCCCCCTGTACCCCTAAACCCCCTAGATCTTCCTAGATCTGCTCAGACTCCCCTAAACCCTCCAGATCTCCCCAAGATCCCCTAGATCTACTCAGAGCCTCCTAATGGCCCTAGATTCCCCTAACACCCCTGATCCCCTGGATCTTATTGGAGCCCCCTAGGCCCCTTAGATCTGCTCAGAGCCCCCTAAAGTCCTTAGACCCCCCCAAACCCCTTAGATCCCCTAGGATCCCCCAGTCCCCTTACACCCCAACCCCCTAGATCCCCTCTAACTGCCTCCGATCCCCTTAAATCGCCTAGATCTCTCAACTCCCCCAGATCCCCCCCTACTCCCCCTTAAACACCCTAGGTCACCCCAGATCCTCCTAGATCCCCCAGTTGCCTCTGCCCCACCATGGCTTCCCTACCCCCCTAGATCCCCTCTGCCCCATGCCAGATCCCCTTCCTCTCAGACCTTCCTGTACCTGGAGGGTGGCTGTCTGCCTGCCCCCCCCCCCCAGCAGCATCTGGGGCAGGAGGGAGCCTGAAATAACCACCCCCTCCCCCTCATGGAGGTGGGGCCCAATCCAGGCTTGATGGGGGGGGCTGTGGAAGTGGGGTGAATTATTTATGGGCCACTTGATGCCCTTGTGGGAGATGAGGTTACACCCGGCAGGGGGAGGGGGGGTGCAGGGGGAGTGTTCTATGTACCCGTAGGGGCCTGCTCCACCCCAGCGCTGGCTGCATTTGAGGGCTAGGGGATGTCACTATGGGGTTTTATATGCAGCTGTCAGTGCCCTGCTGCACCCCAGAGCTGGCTGCATGTGTTTGCTAGGGGGATGTCGTGGAAGGTTATATCTGTATATTTGGGGCTAGGGACTGACCTCTTGGGGTGTTCTATGCAGCCATCATGGACTTGTTCCTCTCCAGAGCTGATCACATCCCAGTGCTGGGCAAAGGCTTTCATCCTATGCAGTTTTCACAGACCTGTTCCGCCCCAAAGCTGGCTACATGTGTTTGCCTGGGGGATGTCATCATGGCGTGTTAAATGTAGCTGTCAGGGCCCTGTTCCACCCTAGCGCTGGCTGCATTTGGGGGCTAGGAGAGGTCTCTTGGGGTGTTATACGAAACCCTAAGGGCCCTGGTCCACCCCAGAGCTGGTTGCATTTGTTTGCTGGAGGGGGGGGGTGTTCCCTTGGGGTGTTATATGCAGCTGTCAGGGTCCTGTTGCACCCCAGAGCTGGCTGCATTTGGGGCTAGGTGTGTTCTTTTGGAATGTTCTATGCAACCATCATGGTCCTGTTCCACCCCAGAGCTGATCACAACCCAGGGCCGGGCAAAGGCTCCTCTTGGGGCATTATATGCAGCCATCGTAGACCTCCACCCCAGAGCTGGCTGCATTTGTTTGCTAGGGAGTATTCCTTTGGAGCGGAGGGGGGTGTTATATGCAGCCATTGAGGCCTGTTCCACCCCAGAGCCAGCTGCATTCATTTGCTAAATGGTTTTCCCTTAGAATGTTCTATGCAGCCTGTTGCACCCCAGAGCTGGCTACATTTAGGGGCTAGAGGGATGTAATTGTGGTGTTTTATGTGGCTGACAGGGGCCCGTTGCACCCCAGAGCTGGCTGTATGCGTTTGCCAGGGGGGTGTCATCATGGAGTGTTATTTGCAGCCATCAGGGCCCTGTTGCACTGGAGAGCTGGATGCATTTGGATGCTAGGAGAGGCCCTCTGGGGTGTTATATGTGGCCATAAGGGCTTGTTCCACCCCAGAGTCAGCTGCCTTTGTTTGCTAGGGGGCTGGCACTGTGGTGTGTTACATGCAGCCATCAGGGGCTGCTCCTCCCTTCCCCCTTCCCTGGCTGCATTTGGGGGCTAGTTTGGGTGTCCCCTTGGAGTGTTCTATATTGCTGTCATAGGTGTGTTCCACTCTAGACCTGGCTTCATACAGGTGCTAAGAGAAAGCCCTTTGGGGTGTTTCGTATGGCCGTCAGGGCTTGTTCCACCCCAGAGCTGGCTGCATGTGTTTGCTAAAGGGATATCATCATGGGGTGTTATATGCAGCCATCAGGGCTCTGTTGTACTCCAGAGCTGGCTGCATTTGTGAGCTTGAAAGATGTTCTCTTGGGGAGGAGGTTATATGCAGCCACTGAGGCTTGTTCCACCCCAGAGATAGCTGCAAAGGAGAGGCCCTTTAGGCTGTTACATGCAGCAGTTAGGGCTTGTTGCACCCCAGAGCTGGCTGCATTTGTTTGCCACTGGTATGTTTTATTAGGGTGTTATACGCAGCCATCAGGGCCCTGTTATACTCCAGAGCTGGCTGCATTTTGGGGTAAGGGAATGTTCCCTTAGGATGTTTTATGCAGCCATCAGCACCCTGCTCCACCCCAGTGCTGGCTCCATTTGCAGGCTAGCCAGGGTTTTCTCTTGGGTTGTTCTATGTATTCATTAGGGCCTGTTTCACCCCAGAGCCAGCTGCAGTTGAGTTCTGAAAGAGGCCTGTTGGGGTGTTTTATGCAGCTGTCAGGGCTTGTACCCCAGAGTCAGCTGCATTTGTTTGCTAGGGTGATATCAACATGGGGCGTTATATGCAGCCGTTGCAGCCCTGCTCCACCCCAGAGGTGACTGCACTTTGGGGCTAGGACAAGTCCCTTGCGGGGGACCATACTGAAGCCCTCCCACCTGCCTTGGTTTCCCTCCTAGGCCCGAAGCACCGACAACCTGGACCAGCCGGGAGATGGGACCCAGCGGCCGCCCGGGACCACAACCCCTGGCCTCAAGGGCAAGCCAGGCAAAAGGTGAGGGGGTCCAGGGGCCCTAATTTGGGGTTTTTCTGTGCAGCTGTCAAGGCCTGTTACATCCCAGAGCTGGCTGCATTTGGGGGTTATTGGGTCCCTCTCAGCCCAGAAGCCTGGGTTCCTCCTGTTTCGGTTGCCTGGGTCCTTCCGGGTCTGAGTCATTTCCAGCCTGGGTGCCTGGGTCTTGCATAGCCCAGATGCCTGGGCCCTTTCCAGCTGGGACCCGTTGGGTCCTTTCTGACCCAGACACCTGGGTCCCTTATGCCCGGTGGCGGGGTCTAGGAGGCCAGGGGCCCAATGCGAGCGCTCCAGCTGCCCCCCAGCTGGGTCCCCTGGGGAGTCTCTGTGGTGGGCTTGGGAAGGGAGGGTTGAGGGGGCTGTGGGGGTCTCCTCACTCTCTTCCCCCCTCCCCAGGCTGTCGGCCGCCCAGAGCCACTTCCCCAAGCTGGCAGAGTGTGCCCACTTCCACTATGAGGCTGTCGACTTTGGGAACATCCAGGTGAGACCCCCTCCCACCTTGTCCCAGATGCCTGGGTTCCCCACACCTGGACACCTGGGTCCACCTGGCTCATGGTGGTGGTGCGGGGGTGTCTCCCCACAGCTGTCACTGGAGCAGGGGGAAGAGGCCCCAGGGGACGAGGACCCCCTTTTTGTCATCCAGGTCACCTGCCAGGTGAGTGGAGGGGCATGTGTCGTGGACTCCTGGGTTTCTTCTGGGGTCTTCCCATCCCGGACACCTGGGTTCTCCCCCAGGGCCGGACATGGCGGGTGCGGCGGAGCTACGAAGAGCTGCGGACACTGGATGGGCACCTGCACTGTTGCATCTTTGACCGGCGCTTCTCCCGCCTGCCCCCCCTGCCCCCCGGGCCGCGGGCCCAGGTGAGAGCCCCCAAGAGCCAGCCGCAGCCCCCCCGAGCTGCGTTATATGTGGCTGTTCCCCCCCAGAGGTGGGTGCCT
>NW_005842918.1:100152-101202 GCF_000455745.1 Alligator sinensis
CCCTCCAGCTGCCCCCCCCTCCACAGGTGGATAACCATGGCAACCGGCTGCTGGTGAACGAGGAGGCCTCCATTAATGTCCCGGCCATCGCAGCTGCCCACGTGGTGAAGCGCTACGCGGCCCAGACACCTGGGGAGCTCTCCTTCGAGGTGGGCACTGCTCTGGGGAAGCTTGCAACACCCCCCCACACCAACACACACACACGCGCACGCGCACACACACACACATGCACACTGGGGCACTGTTGTGGGGAAGCTCGCCACACCTTCCCCATTCTGGGGCAGTGCAGCGGGGAAGCTCACGGCCCTGCCCCGTCCCCGCAGGTGGGCGACATCGTGTCAGTCATTGATATGCCGCCAGCGGAGGACACAAGCTGGTGGCGTGGCAAGCACGGCTTCCAGGTGGGCCTGGACCCCCTCACCCTATGGGGAAACTGAGGCAGGGCTGGGGGTACAGGAGTGGGTAGCTCCTGCTGGGCTTTGTGGGGGCTGGGCCGTGCCCCCGGCACCCCCAACAGCCCCTTTCTCCCACTCCCAGGGAAACTGAGGCAGGCTTGGGTGGGGGGAGGGGAGAGCGATGTAGAACAAGCCCTGCCCCAGCCACCTTGGCCCCACCTACCCCTCCAAGACCCACCTTGCCTGGCCCCACACACCAAGCCCCGCCCACATCATTCCAAGTCCCGCCCCAACCCATTTTGGCTCCACCCACATTCACCTCACCCCCTTGGCCCTCCTCCACCCCCTTCTAAGCCCTGCCTCCACTGCTCTTGGTACTACCCAGTTTCCTCCAAGCCCTACCTCCAAGCTGCCCACCCACCTTGGGCCCACCCCCAGTAGCATTGGCCCCGCCCACCCCACCCAGCCCCAAAGGGGGCTTTTCCTGGGGTCCCAACAGCTGGGGGATCCCCAATGCACCCCCCTGCCTTCCAGGTCGGGTTTTTCCCCAGCGAGTGTGTGGAGCTGTTCCCCGATCGCCTGAGCCCAGGGGGCAAAGGAGGTAATTGGGGGCTGGGGTGGGGGCTTGAGGGGTCCTGGGGAGGGTCTGGGGGTG
>NW_005842918.1:101706-102418 GCF_000455745.1 Alligator sinensis
AGCTGGGGGGGGGCTTGTGGGGGCATTGGTTGTCTTGGGAAGAGCTGAGGTGGCTTGAGGGGGACAGGGAGGGTCCTGGGAAGTGCTGGGGGCCTGGAGGGGGGCTCTGGGAGGAGCTGGGAGGGCTTGGGACATGCTGGAGGGGTTCGAGGTGGGTCTTGGGAGGAGCTGGGAGGCTCAAGGGGGGCTGGGAAATGCTGGGAGGGGCCTGAATGGGGACTGAGGAGGAGCTGGGGGGGCTTGAGGGGTCCTGGAGGCAGGGCTGAGGGAGGGGCACAGCTGTGGGGGTCCTGCTGGAGGGGGGCTCTGGGAGGAGCTGGGAGGGCTTGGGACATGCTGGAGGGGTTCGAGGTGGGTCTTGGGAGGAGCTGGGAGGCTCAAGGGGGGCTGGGAAATGCTGGGAGGGGCCTGAATGGGGACTGAGGAGGAGCTGGGGGGGCTTGAGGGGTCCTGGAGGCAGGGCTGAGGGAGGGGCACAGCTGTGGGGGTCCTGGGGGTCATTGCGGGTTGAGAGTTGGGGGGTGGGGCAGGGGCAGGGATGGAAGGGAGGGGGCACCACCCCCCCCCCGCCATGTGTGCCCCCCCCACGCTGGCTGCACCCACCCCTGTGCCCCTCTGCAGCACGGCGCCGGGGCAAGCTGGCAGGGCTGCTGCGTGCCTTCCTGCGTGCCCGGCCCACTCGCCAGCGCCTGCTGCGGAGGGGGCGTTTGCG
>NW_005842918.1:102860-105536 GCF_000455745.1 Alligator sinensis
CCCCCCCAACCCTCATGGTCCCAGCCTGCCAAGACCCCCTAGCTCCACCCCCCTGCGTTGGTTCTGCCCCTGTGCTGACCCCGCCCCTGCCCCCACAGTGCCGGCCGTGCTGCGGTGCTGCGCTGCCTTCATCGAGCAGCACGGGCTGGTGGATGGGATCCCGGGCTCGCCTCCAACATCCAGCGTCTGAGGTGAGCAGGGGCTGGGGGTGGGGCCCCAGGGGCAGGGAGGGGCCTAGGAGGGTGGGCAGGGCCTAGGGGGTTGGGACAGCAGGGGAAGGGGCAGATGGGGCTAGGAGGGTGGGAGTGGCACAATGGCTGGAGGTGGGGCTAGCTGGGGTGGCTGGGTCCAGGAGGACTTGGGGTAGGGCCAGGTGTGCGGGGCCCAGGTGGCTGGGGGCAGGGCCAAAATGGAAGTGGGCAGGGCATTGTGAGCAGGGTAGGAAGGTGGGGGAGGTAACATGACTGGAGGTGGGGGTGCTGGTATGTGTAGGGCCAAGATGGCTGGAGGTGGGACTAGGAGGGGTGGGCGGTGCCAAGATGACTGGGGCCAGGCCAAGGTGGGTGGGTGGAGGGAAGACAGATGGGGTGGGGCTAGGAGTGGTGGGGAGAGCCACGATGGCTAGGGTGGGGCAAAGATGGGTAGGCAGGGCCAAGACAGGTGGACGGGGCCAAGACAGCTGGAGGTGGGGCTAGGTGAGTGGGCAGGGCCCAGATGGCTGGGGGTGGGTCCCCAATGGGTGATTCAAAGCCGAGGGTGGGTGGAGCCAAGATGCCTGGGAGTGGGGTTGGGAGGGGCCAATGCTGCTGACAGTGGGTGTGGAGGGGTGGGTGGGTTCGGAGGACCGAGATGGCTGGAGGAAGGGTGGGCGGGGCTTGGAGGTCTGGCGGTAGGGGTGAGGTCAGCAGTGACCCTGCCCCCCGTTGGCACAGGCACGAGTTTGACAGCGAGCGGGTGCCGGCGCTGGCCCGGGCGCCGTTCCTGCAGGACGTGCACAGCGTCAGCTCGCTCTGCAAACTCTACTTCCGCGAGCTGCCCGCGCCGCTCCTCACCCACCGCCTGCACCCGCGCTTTGCTGTGAGTCTGTCCCCACCCCTGCCCCTGCCCCTGCCCCCACCTGGGGAAGCTCCTTGTGGCCTGCCACCCCTACTCTGGCTCCACCCTCTGCTTGGCCACGCCCCTGGGATACACCCGGTCCCGGGTTTGAGTTTCTGGGAAAGGCTCCGCCTGCTCTGGCCCATGCCCTGCCTTGAACGCACCCCCTCACTCTTGCCTTTTGGACATGCTTCCTTTGCTGGCCCTGCCCCTCCTTGGGTGTGCTTCTCCTGTAGACCCACCCCCTGAGACATATCTGCCCTGGATTTGCTGCTCTGGGACCTGGATCCCCTGTTCAGGCCACGCCTCTTTCTTAGCCATGCCCCTGCTGTGACACGCCTCCTCATAGGGCGTGTCTTACTTAGCCACGCCCCCCTGGGACATGCCTCTGCCTTGGATTTGCCTTTATGGGACAAGTCCCCTGCTAATTGTCTGGAGGTGTGGCTAGGAAGGAGGCCTGACAGGTTCCTCCTCCCTAACCACACCTTAGCCACACCCCTGTCTGGCCCCGCCCCCTAGGACTCTTCTCTTACCTTGTCCCTGCCCCCTGCCCATTGCTCCGCCTCCTAAAGATATCCTCTGCTTTTGGCTCCATCCCCAGGGACACTGCCCTCTGGCCATGCCCCCATCCCTGGCCACACCCCCAGGACTCACCTACCCTGGCCCTGTCCCTTCTCCCAAGACTCCCTCCTTGCCCTGGCCATGCCCTTATCTCTCTGGCCACAACCCCTTCCCTGGCTCTGCCCCCAGACCCCCCTGAGTCTGGCTCCACCCCCATCTTTCCTTGCCACTTACTTCATGCCTCTCTTCCACCTTTGTGTGATGTCCTTGGACATGTCTCCTTCTCCCTGGCTGTGTCCCTGTCCTGGCCACACACCCTGCCTCCATCCTGCCCCCTTAAGCCACGCCCCTCTTTCCTTGCTATTGTCACTCCCCCTGGCCCAGCCCCCTTGGGATTCCCTCTCCCCAAACTGTTGCCCTGATGCACTGCCTCTCTCCCCTGCCCTGCAGGAGGCCATGGCGGTGTCCAATGAGGAGGAGCGGCTGGTGAGGATCCACGATGTCATCCAGCAGCTGCCCCCACCCCACTACAGGTGCCATGGCGGGGAGGGTTTGGGGCGACTGGGGGATCTAGGGGTTGGGGTGGGGTGAGAGATCTGGCGGGACTGCGCAGGGTGTGACTGGAGGGCCTAGAGGCAGAGGGGTGTAGGTGGGGGGGATCTCAGAGGTCAGGGGGTTTAGGGATGGGGGTCTGAGGGGGGTCCTGAAGGGAGGGATGCCCTAACCCCCGATTCACGCCCCCCAGGACGCTGGAGTTCCTGCTGCGGCACTTGGCACGCGTGGCCACGCGGAGCCGTGACACTGGCATGCACGTGCGCAACCTGGCCATTGTGTGGGCCCCAAACCTGCTGCGGTGAGACCCTGCCTGGGACCCCCTCCACCTGCTGCATTGAGACCCCTCTGCCCCCACCCAAGACCCCTCCAACACACCCCTCTCCCAAACTGCTGTGGTGAGACAGCCCTGGGAACCCTTTTGGGATCCCCTGGGGACCCCCAACCTCCTGCAGTGGGACCCCCCCC
>NW_005842918.1:105589-109860 GCF_000455745.1 Alligator sinensis
CGAAGACCCCCCCCAAGGGACCCCCACCTCCTTAGTCTGACCCGCTAAGGACACCCCTGGGACCCCCAGACCCCTCCCCAACCCTCTTCTTCCAAGCAGCTTCTGTAGCCACCCCCCCGCCCCAAACACCCCACAGACCAGACCCTGTCCCCCCAGGACCCCCCAGACTCCTACTCAAGGGTCCCCAGGTGGGGAATTTGACACTGGGGGCAGGGGCGGGGCCAAAGCCAGCTGGAGGGGCTACACTGGGGGATGGGCCACCTCGGGGCAGAGTCAAAGCTAGCTGGTCAGAGTCACTTTGTGGGCGGAGCTGTAGCAGGTGGGAGGGGCCACATGGTGATGCAACTGATTTTGTGCTCTGCCTCCTGTGCCTCCCCCCCAGGTCACCAGCACTGGAGGGGGCAGGGGCCGGAGGCGGGGCCGAGGCCTTCCGCGAGGTGCGCATCCAATCGCTGCTGGTCGAGTTCCTGCTCAGCCACGTGCACGTGCTCTTCAGCCGCAGCTTCACCTCAGCTGGGCGTGATGGGCCAGGTGGGCGGAGCCTATTGGGCTAGGCTGGGTGGGTGGAGCCAGACTAGGCCCCAGAGCGGGTGCTGGGGCTGTATTTTGCCTGGCAGGTGCCTGCAGTGGCCAATGGGGGGCCACTAGGGGGCTCTTGGCCCATTGCAATAGCACTGGGGGGCGCTGGGTCCCCTCTGGAGGGGCTGTGGCCATGGAGCACTTGGGCTCTCTAGGGGGAGCCCAGCAGTGGCCAATGGAGACCCCCAGGGGGTGCCAGGACTGCATCTGGAGGCTGCAGTGGCCAACAGGGGCCATTAGGGGGCTCTAGACCCATTGCAATAGCACTGGGGGGCACCAGGTCCTCTCTGGGGTCATTGTAGCCATGTGGGGGGGCACTAGGAGACTTGGTGGCTCTAGGGGTCACCCTGCAGTGGCCAACAGAGACCCCAAGGGGGTCCCAGGGCTGCGTCTGAAGGCTGCAGTGGCCAATGGAGACTGTGATGGGGGGCAGATGTGGCCCTTGGGGAGGGCAGGGGGGCTTTACTGACCCCCCTCTGCCCATAGGGCACCCCCCGTTGGCCCGACCCAACTCCCTGCTGTGCTCTGGCACCACCCCCCGGCTTCTGTCGCTCGAGGAGGCCCAGGCTCGCACCCAGGCCCAGGTGCCTGCGCCCGGCCCAGGCAAGGCCCCCCCTGCACCTGACTCTCCGGAGGAGAGGTAAGGGGGTGGGGGGGGGCCCAGATCCTGGGCCTGATCCTAGGCCTGATTCTGGGGAGTGCTAGGGGCATGGGCATGCCCCCGGGGCCCCGATCTAGCCCTGATCCTGGGGGCACTGTCTGCGGGCTGGGGGGGCAGGGGGACACCACCCCTCTGCCTCCTTGGGAGCCTGATCTGGGCCTGATCCTGGGGACACTCTGGGCTGTTGGGGGGAGGGGTGGTAGGTTTCATCTCCTCTAGGGGGTCCTGATCCAGGGGGCACAGGTTGAGGGCTGGCAGGGGTCTGTCCCCTTCCTGGGTGCCCTGATGTGGGCCTGATCCTTGGGGTGGCCCCCCCTCCCTGGGGCTCCGATCCAGGCCTGGTCCTGGTGGGGGGAGGACAGGGGCCTATCTCTTTTTTTAGGGAGCCCCAATCTTGGTCCCATCCAGGGGGCACAGGTTGGGGGTGGTGGGCAGGGGTCTGTCCCCTTCCACGAGGCTCTGATCCGGGCTTGATCCTGGGGGTGGTGGGAGCTGGACCCGATCCAGGCCTTATCCTGTCGGCGGGCAGCTGGGTCGCATCCCCTCCAGGGGCCCCTGATCCTGGGGGCAGAGCTTGGTGGAGGGGGCGGTCAGGGCCCCATTTGGGGCCAGATGCGAAGCTGCCCGTTTGTCCTGGCAGGCGCGGGCGCCGGGCACCAGGAGGCGGCTGGAAAACCTTCTTTGCACTGGGCAGGAAGTCCCAACGCCTCGGGGGGCTGCTGGGCCTTGGGGAGACCCGGGCTGGTGAGTGACCCCCCCTGCCCCGCGGAGGCTTCGTCCTCGTCCTCGTCCTCCAGAGAAGCCCCGCCTCTCACCTCCATGCCCCCCAGCCCTCTGCTAGCCCTGCCTGAACCTCAGCAGGCCACGCCCTTCTGCATAGGCCACACCCACCTTGGCACAGGCTACGCCCCTCTTTACTGCAGACCCCGCCCACATTATAGCCACGCCCATTTTTGGCTCCCTTCTATGTCGGGGAGGCCACACTGTCCCCTTCATAACCACACCCTCTTCCAGGCAGAGCCCTGTTCCCTCCATGCTTTTCCACACAAGCCCCGCCCACCTCCTTATTGGTGTCCCACCCACTACCCCACCCCTTCCCCTACACATTCCACCCATTGATGCCCTTGGCTCTACCCCGCCCCCAGCTCTACACCCCCCCCCCACAAGCCAGCTGGCTGCACCCTCTTAGTGGGGGTTATGGAGGGGGAGGTATGCCTGGGGGCGGGCCATGCATATGGAGGGGCGGGGCTATGAATATGAAGGGTCCTGAGAGCTTGCTGGGTCAGGCCTTTCATGCAGCCATTCCACCTCAGAACCAGCTGAATCCTTCTACAGAGCCGGGCTTTTCCAGGCCCTTATGCACAGCTGTTCCACCCCAGAGCTGGCTGCATTGTGGCCCCAGGCTTCTTTTTTCTATGCTGTGTAATGTGCAGCTGATTTGTCTTGGCTTTAGCCCAGAGCTGGCTGCATGACTTGAGCTTTCCATAGTGGGGGTGTTATATGCAGCCATTTCACCCCAGAGCTGGCTGCATCCTGCCCTGGAAAGAGCACTCTTCAGGCTGTTACCTGCAGCTGTTCCATCCCAGAGCTGCAGAGGGACCTTGGAGGAGCATTTTTGGCCCAGGAGGGGCTACTGGGGGGAGGTGTAACCCTTGTCTCTCCCCTCCCACCCAGGGCTGGGGCCCGACGCTGTCACGCTGCGCTCTGCTAAGAGTGAGGAGTCTCTGACGTCCCAGACCAGCACTGCTGCTACGCCTCCCCTGCCCAGAACTGGCTGCATCTAGGTACCAGATGAATCCCCTCTAGGTAGTGTTATATGCAGCTGTTCCACCCCAGAACTGGTTGCATGTTGGCTCTGGGCTGTTGTTCAATGTGGTTGTTCCCCAGATGCCCTCCCAGAGCTGGCTGCAATCTCATCATTGCCTGAGCTTTCTGTGGGGGGTGGGTTATAGGCAGTGATCCTCCCCAGAGCTGGCTGTGTCTTGGGCCTAAACCTGTCCTCTCCACAGTGTTATATGCAGCTGTTTCTTCCCTGTTCCATCCCAGAGCTGCCTGCATCTCAGTCCTGGGCCTATTCTCTGCTCAGTGTTATATGCAGCTATTTCATCACAGCTCCACCCCAGAGCTAGCTGCATTTCACCACATCCTAAGGGTTGTTATATAACAACCCTTATATAACGGTTGTTCTACCCGAGAGCTGGCTACATCGTGGCTCCAGGCCTGTTCTTTCCATACAGTGTTATATACAGCTGATTTTTCACTGCTCCACTCCAGAGCTGGCTACATCTCAACATTGCTTGAGTCTGCTGGGGGAGGAGGGGTGGGTGTTATATGCAGTCATTGCACCCCAGAGCCTGCTGCATCAGGAGTCCTACACCAGTTTTCTCCATAGTGTTATATGCAGCCTTTTCTTCCCTGTTCCACCCCAGACCTGGCTGCATCATGGCCCCAGGACAGTCCTTTCCACACGTTATATGCAGCTGTTGCTCTACTGCTTCACCCCAGAGCTGACTCCATCTCCCCATTACCTTTGGGGCATTATACGCAGCCATTCCACTCCAGAGCTGGCTGCATCCTGCTTCTGTGGCAGCCCTTTCCATAGTGTTATATGCAGCTGTTTTTCCCCCTGTTCCACCCCCAGAGCTAGCTGCATTTTTTATCTGTACAGTGTTATATACAGCCCATTCCCACTGCTCCACCCCAGAGCTGGCTGCATCCGGACGCCCTGTGACCCCCCCCCGTCTCCCCCCTTCTTCCCAGGCCTGGCCCCCCGGACCCGGCTGCGGCGCCCACGCTCTGTGAGTGAGGCCCTGTCAGGTGCGGGGTGCTCTCCGCGGCCCCCCCCACCCAGCCTGTCCTGCGAATCGCTGGCCTCATCAGGGGGCTCAGGGGGCGGTGCTGACAGCCCTTCGGCCCCCTCGGACCCCCGCACCTCAGCCTGGCTGGATGACGGCTCTGACCTGGACCTCAGCCCCCCAGCCTGGCTGGGGGGGGCGCGGGGGCGGGGGCCGGGCCCTCCCTCCCTGTCTGA
>NW_005842918.1:110194-110998 GCF_000455745.1 Alligator sinensis
CCTCAAAAACTCCCATCACCACTGCTGGACCCCCTCAAAATAATACCCCTTCCATCACCTGCTGCACCCCAAATAGCTCCAACTTCCCCCACTTCTCTTTACCCCCCCAACACCCTCTAATGGACAGCCCCTACCACCATAAAAGCCCCATCACCCGCTTCTGGACCCCGGGTCTCCCACAGAGCTGACTGCACCCTGGCCCAGGCCTGTCCTTTCCACAGTGTTATATGCAGCTGTTTCTTCCCTGTTCTATCCTAGAGCTGGCTGCAATTCACCATGCCCTAAAGGTTGTTCTATGCCACCGTTCCACCCCAGAGCTGGCTGCTTCATGGCCCCAAGCTTGTCCTTTCCATACAGTGTTATATGCGGTGGATAGTTCACTGCTCCACCCCAGAGCTGGCTGCATCTTGGTGCTGTGCCAGGCTGCTGGGTTACCCCGTCACAGATTTCCCGCCCCCGCTTCCTTTTTTTGCCACCCCCACTGCCAAAATAACCAAGTCACCCTCCTTCTGGGCCCCCCTGTACCCAGTCACACCCCTACAACTTCCTCTCCCCAACTAACCCTAGCCCCCCACGTTTGGGGGGATTCCCCCTAATGCCCTGTTTCCTGGGGAGGGGGCTCCATGCCCCCTAGAGATCTGTAACCCACAAACATCCCCATAACCCCTCTTTTTGGGGGGGTGCCATGAAATACCTCTATTGTGCCCCCCCTTTGGGGATCCCCATGCCCCCTATTTTGTGGGGTACATACCCTCAACAACGACTGCTACCCCTAATTCTCCTACCCAGACCCTCCTCTTCTGG
>NW_005842918.1:112193-113505 GCF_000455745.1 Alligator sinensis
CGGGGCCTGGGCCCCCCTACCCGCCCCCGCCCCAGCCTGGCGACGGGGCCCTGCCCCCGCCCGGATGCCTGGGTTCCCCCTGGGCGGCGCAGACCCGGAGCTACTGCTGAGCCCCAGCCTCACCAGGTGACATTGCTGCAGAGAGGATGCCCCTCCCCCCTGTGATGCAATGAGCTGGCAGTGAAGGCGTCATTTCCCCTCTGGAGCATGGTGACATCACAGCAGGAGGCGGTGAGGTCATGGTAATGTGGCAGAGGCAGCAGTGGGTGGCTATGACACCATAGAGCGGCTGGTGGGGGGGGGGGGGGGGGGGGGGGCGGGGGGGTGGGGCGGCTGTTGGTGAGAGAGGCGGTGAGGTCGCAGTGTCGATGGGTGTGAGGCATCCTGATGACATCACTGTAGAGATGCTGCTGAGCTGTGACATCGCTGCATGGACAGGCACGGCAAGCCGTGACAACAGTGTGACATCACCATGTGGATGTGCCAGAAGCTGTGATCTCAGGGATGGTGTTGCTGAAATGCTGCTGGGCTGTGACATCATAGCATCAATGTGCGTGGGAAGCTCTGACCTCACAGTGACATCACTGCACAGTTTAACCTCCACTTGACTTTGACATCAGTGTGGATGTGCACTAGGAGCTCTGACCTTACAGTGACATCACTGCTGAAATGCCCCCAGCCTGTGATATCGTAGTGCTGATCTGCACATGGTGACATTGCTGCCAAATCACCAGGCTATGACATCACAGCGCGGGTGTATGTATGACACTTTGCCCTCCCCGTGATATTGCTGCTGCAATGCCTCTGGACTGTGACATCGCCGTGTGGATGGGCCCAGGCTGCTCTGACCTCACCTCACCGCTGGTGTGACAGCATGGGATGCTGTGACATCACAGGGGACAAACCCTTGGCATTCCCCTTCCTGTGACATTACAGTCCCTCCTCCACTAACTTAGTACCTGATGACCTCACCGCTGCTCTGACATCACTGGGAGATGGGTACAATGTCACCACCTGCTCGTGACATCCCTGGAGCACATGGGGCTGTGGAGGGTCAGAAGGGCTGGGGGGGTCTGCCCTGCCCCCCCTCCCCCGGGCTGTAAACCCTTGGCATTCCCCTTCCTGTGACATTACAGTCCCTCCTCCACTAACTTAGTACCTGATGACCTCACCGCTGCTCTGACATCACTGGGAGATGGGTACAATGTCACCACCTGCTCGTGACATCCCTGGAGCACATGGGGCTGTGGAGGGTCAGAAGGGCTGGGGGGGTCTGCCCTGCCCCCCCTCCCCCGGGCTGTTGTTAACCCCC
>NW_005842918.1:113550-113858 GCF_000455745.1 Alligator sinensis
TAACAAATAAAGGTGGAAAACAGCGGCGGGGCCTGGATGCCTGGGTTCCCTAGGGGGGCAAGTGGGGTCTGAGCCGGGGGGGCGCGGGAATGGGAGCCCAGACCTCTGGGTTCCCTCCTTGCCCTGCTCAGGCCCTGCTTTGCCCCATAATGCACCCCTGTGCCTCAGTTTCCCCTTCCGGATGGGGGCAAGGGCACGGGGGGGAGGGGCACCGGGGATTCCCGAGCCACCGGGACCCCCAGAATGGGCCCCCACTCCTGGAGAGCCGCGGTGGCTGGGCTCCCGGCCGCGGGGGCGCGGGCAGGCGG
>NW_005842918.1:113912-115075 GCF_000455745.1 Alligator sinensis
TTACACCTCCCCCCGTCCAAGATACAGGCTAGACAGGATCCAAACGCCTGGGGGAAGGGAGCCCAGACACCCGGGTCCTCAGGGAGAGTCTTAGGGGGGCGAGGTCCCCAGCCCACCCCAGAGTTGGCTGCATCAAGGGGCCCACACCAGTCTCCTCCATACTGTTATATGCAGCTGTTTCTGCTCGGCTCCACCCCAGAGCTGGCTGCCTTCATGGGACCCTCCCCTGACTGTTACATGCCGCTGTTCCCCCCCAGAGCTGGCTGCATCTTGCTCCCAGGCCAGTCCTCCACTGTGTTATATGCAGCAGATACGTCCATGCTCCACCCCAGATGTGGCTGCATCTTGGTGCTGTGCCAGGCTGCTGTGTCCCCTCCCCCATACCCCAAGCACCCTCCTTTTGCCCCCTGCCAAAATACCCCATTTTGGGGGCTCCCCCAGTGCCCAATTACCCATCCAATTATCTCTCCCTAAATACCTCTATCACCCCCCACGTTTTGGGGAGGGGCTCCCTAATATCATTTTATTGGGGGGGGATAATCCCTCCCCATCACCTCAGGTCCCCCCTAAATACCCCAGTGACCTTTCTGCACTTCCTGAAATACCCTGGTTGCCCCCTTTTGGAGGGATGGATTCCCCCCCTTTTTAGGACCCCTATTCCCTGTATGTTGGGGAGGGGGCACATGCCACCACCAGCTGCTATCCCCACCTCCCTGCACCCTTAATAGGCCCCACATCAGACCCCCACCACCCCGAGGGGCTGTACTGCGAGATTGCGGGGGGTTGCCCTGGCTTGCCCCCCCACCTACCTGACCACCCCCTCCCCCTTCTATGGGCCCTGGGAGCCCCCACGGGGCTGTGCTGCCCCCGCCTGTGCCCCCTGCCCCCAAGCCCCTCTGGGGGATGGTGACATCATGGCTGAGGCAGCAGCAGGTGGTTGTGACATCATAGCACCTCTGTTAGGAGCAGCAGTGAGCTCAAGTTGAGGTCACAGTGTCAAAGGGTGAGAGGTGTCTCAATGACATCACTGTAGAGATGCTACCGGATGGTGACATCACTGCATAGATGGGTGTGAGGAACAGTGACCTCTGGGTGATAGCTCTGAAACTGTGACATCACAGTGTGGACGTGCACAGGGAGCTGTGACCTCACACTGATATTGC
>NW_005842918.1:115106-115925 GCF_000455745.1 Alligator sinensis
GTTCTGTGACATCACAGCATGGATGTACACCAGAAAGCTCTGACCTCACAGTGACATAATGGCTGAAGTGCCCCCACACAGTGACATCACACTGCAGACATGCATGTGAAACCGTGACCTCACTGCCAAACCTCTATCAGGCCCTGACATCACAATGTGGACATGCACGTGATGCTCTGACCTCCTCCTGATACAACTGCTGCTACGCCTCTGGGGTGTGACATCCCCGCAGAGCTGGGCCCGAGCTGCTCTTACTTCACCATGCTGCTGGGCTATGACAAGAGCCTTGGGCGTTTCCCTTCCTGTGACATCACAGGACCTCCCCCATCCACCTGGCACCCAGTGACCTCACCTCTGCTCTGACATCACTGGGACATGGGTGCGATGTCAGCACCTGCCTCTGACATCCCTGGAACGCTAATGACATCACAGCGGGGATGCGGAGGGTCCCAAGGAGGCAGGGGGGACGGGGGAGTCTACCCTGTTGCTGCCTCCCCCTGGGCTGTTTTTACCCCCACCCCCATGTGCAAGGGCTTTTCTAACTTTGTAACCGTGGTCACTGCAGGGGGGCACCCCTAGCCCCCAGCCCACTGCCCCTGGGGGTGCTCCAGATGCTGGGGTCCCCTGTGTCCCTGCATTGGCTCCCACCCAGCTGATTGACCCGTGGGGGCACAGGGCAGGGAGGGCCCCTTGAGCCAGCTTGGTTCTGACCTGCAGCTCCTAGCCCAGCCCCCCGCCTGCCGGCCTGGCAGGGGTGGGGGGCTGCTGCCTGGAGAGGGCTCCCCCTCCCACACTGCTCTTACCTCCCAGCCCCCTCCC
>NW_005842918.1:115974-117227 GCF_000455745.1 Alligator sinensis
TTTTTAAACCTATTCGATTAACAAATAAAGAGAGGAAATGGCAGCAAAGCCCGGATGCCTGGGGTCCCTCCTCGGGGCCTGCCTTGCCCCATACTTCACCCCTGTGCCTCAGTGTCCCCTTCTGGATGAAGGCAGGGGCAGCCTGGGGGAGCGGGGCAGGGCTCAGGGCCTTCCCTTGCTGCCAGGACCCCCAGGATGACCCCCGCCCCCAGGACCCCAGGTGTCCCAGCTTGCAGCCTGTGGGGCCGGTTCCACAGAAGGGCGTCCCTCCTCGGGGCCTGCCTTGCCCCATACTTCACCCCTGTGCCTCAGTGTCCCCTTCTGGATGAAGGCAGGGGCAGCCTGGGGGAGCGGGGCAGGGCTCAGGGCCTTCCCTTGCTGCCAGGACCCCCAGGATGACCCCCGCCCCCAGGACCCCAGGTGTCCCAGCTTGCAGCCTGTGGGGCCGGTTCCACAGAAGGGCCCAGCTCCTCCGGGCCGGCCGCAGGCCTGGGAGCCAATTAAGCCCCGCCTCAGGACACAGATTAGACAGGATCCACAGGCCTGGGGGAAGGGAGCCGGGCTGCCTGCGTTCCCTGGAAGGGGAGGGAGGCTGTGGGGTGAGACAGGGGTGTTATATGCTTTGTTCCACCCCAGAGCTGGCTGCACCGTGGTCCCAGGCCTGTCCTCTCCATCCTGTGTTATACACAGCTGATATGGCACTGCTCCACCCCAGAGCTGGCTGCATCTCAGCACTGCTCGAGGAGGTGTTATATGTCACCGTTCCACCCAGTGCTGGCTGCATCATGGCAGGTGCTATGCCAGTCCTCTCCATAGTGTTATATGCAGCTGTTTCTTCCCTGTTCCACCCCAGAGCTGGCTGCCTCCTGCCCTGAGAGGAGCCCTCTCCTGGCTGTTACATGCCACCATTCTCCCCCCGAGATGGCTTCATCTTGCTCCTAGGCCAGTTCTCTCCATAGTTTTATACAGAGCGGATACATCCCTGATGCACCCCAGAGTTGGCTGCATCTTGGGCCTGCACCCAGGTGCTGGGTTCCCCCCTCACAGATATATATCCCTATCAGCCTCTGTTGGGCACCAGCAGGCCCCCAAATCACAGCTCCTGCAAGTCCCTCCCCCACATACCTCTATCACCCCCCACATACATTTTGGGGAGCTTCCCCCAATACCCTGTATTATGGGGGGCCATCACCCCCCTTTCTGCCCTTCCCCAGTACCCCCATAACCCCCTCCTGGGCGGGGAAGTACCTCTA
>NW_005842918.1:117819-120578 GCF_000455745.1 Alligator sinensis
CTCCCAGATATATACCCCTATCAGCCTCTGTTGGGCACCAGCAGGTCCCCAAATCACAGCTCCTGCAAGTCCCTCCCCCACATACCTCTATCACCCCCCCACATACATTTTGGGGAGCTTCCCCCAATACCCTGTATTATGGGGGGGCCATCACCCCCCTTTCTGCCCTTCCCCAGTACCCCCATAACCCCCTCCTGGGTGGGGAAGTACCTCTATCATCCCCCCCTTTGTAGCACCCCCCACACCTCCTACTTCGAAGGCCTACACACTCATCAACTGCTAGCCCCCTATCCACACCCCTACTACCCCCTACCTCTGAGGGGACCCCCCCACCAAAAGCCCTATCACTTCGTTTTGCCCACACCCAAATACCACACCCCTTGTGCTCCGCAAAATACTTTGGCACCTGCCTTTACCCCCAAATATGCCCCCTCACCAGCCCCTCCCCACAATTGCTTTTACGCCCCAGCCTCCCTCCTCCCCTTCCAGACGGGGAGAGACCCCAGGTGTCCAGGCCCCCAGGCAAACCGCCCCCCAGGTTAGTACTGTATGTTTTTAAACCCACACCATTAACAAATAAAAAAAAAGGGAAAACGGCAGCAGGGCCCTGAGCCCTGGGGTCTTTGCGGGGGGCGGGCTAGGAGCGCAGATGTCGGCCTTGCCCCACACCGCACCGCGATGGCTCAGGTTTCCCATTCTGTACGAGGACAACGGGCAGCCTGCAAGGGGCACCAGGGCCTTCCTTAGCTGTGGACTGCAGGATGGACCCCCCTCCCTGCCCAGAAAACACAGGGGTGGGGGCAGCCTGCGGGGCCGGTTGCACAGGTGGGTCCTGCTTTTCTGGTCTGGCCACATAACAGGTGGGGGCAATTAACCCCTCCCCAGCTTCCAAGGTACCTGCTAGACAGGATCCACAGGCCTGAGGGAAGGGAGCCAGGACATCTGGGTCCTCTAGCAGGGAAGAGGGAAGAGACATGGGAGGCCTGGGCCCCCTATGGCTTTGCGGGGTGGGACGGTGGGAGAAGGATGTTGAGCACCAGGACACCTGGGTGGGGGTGGCAGGGTGGGATGCCTGGGTCCATGTGGAGAAGGGGAAGGGGTGGGTGAGCAAGGGAGTGGGGCTGGGACGCAGACACCTGCGCTGCCCCTGGCTGTGAAGCCCGGGGGGGGCGGTGAGGAAGATGGGGGTAGGGGGCCCCGGATGCCTGGGTCGCCCCCCACAGACCACACCGGAAGGGCAGCTTCGGTTCAGGGCTTTAATTCCACGTCACACGGAAACAGGAGGTGGGGGGAGGGGGTGTCAATGCAGCCCCCGAGGCTCAGTAGCCCCCTGGGGAGGGCGGGGAGAGGTCACAGCGTGGTGTAGTGGTACATGCCCAACAGCATCACGGGGCACTGGTGGGGGAAAAGACATGTGTGAGACAACCCGCTCCCCGTAGAAAACCCAGGCAGCCCCCCCAGAACGCAGGTGGCCGGGCTCTCACCGCAGGACAGGGCCAGAGCGGCCCAGGGGCCGGAGTGGGGAGAACCCAGATGTCCGAGCTCCCAGCCCCCACCCTCTGCTCCTCTCTTCCCACCCCCGTGGCTGCCCTCCCAGCCCCTTTTCTGCCCCCAGAGCTAGAGAGCCCCCAGGCGTCCACGCCCTGCTCTCACCCCCCAGCCCTCCTTCGCTCCCAGAGACCCCAGGCATCCAAGCCCCCCCACTCCCTGCCAGCATGAGGATGGCGAAGCCGAACCAGGAGATGCCCCACGTGTAGCTGTTCACCGCGTTCTCGATGTGTTCAAAGCAGCCCTGGGGTGACAGACCCGTTATCGTGGGGTGGCCCCGAGAGCTGGGTTCCCTGGGAGCGGGGTGGAGGCTGGGGGCCCTGACACCTGGGCTCCCTCTGGCTCCCAGCTGCTTAGCGGGGCAATGAGGGTGATCGAAAGCCCTGGGGTCAGGACACCTGAGTTCACTCCCACATTTGGGACAGGCTGGGGTGGGGGGGCTGCCAGTCAGGAATGAGGGGCACTGTGGATATAAGGCAGGGGCTATGGTTTGGGGGTGAGCGCAAGGGGCACCCCGCTCCCCCCCACACCTTGGTGTTGACGTAGTCCACGTGCCCGACGCGGCAGCCCTCTTGGTTGAGGATGACGAAGTTGGGGTCACGGCGACAGCAGAGGAAGGGCCACGGCGCAGCCACCTCAGGGAACCGGGCCCTGAAGACCGACGTGTTGTTCACCCAGTCCAGGGGCCCTGACGTGCCGCAGCACTGTTGCTGCAGGGGGGGCAAGCAAGGGCTTAAATCCAGCAAGGACCAGGACGCCCATCTCCCACATTTGAGGTCTACTTCCCCCCCTAAATTAAAGTTGGGCCTACAAGGAAGGGGATCCCTTAGAGGGGGTTTGGGGGTTCCTGGGGGAAGCAGGTGATCTCCAGGAGGGATCTGGGGTCCCCACCTCCATCATGATGCGGTCCCACATGCGTGTGAGCTCGCGGCCCTGGCGTGATGGCGCCGCGTAGAACGACAGCATCTGCTTGGTCACAAGCCGCGGGTTTGACACCACCTGGGGGAACAAGGGGGTGAGAACCCTGACATCTGCCCCCCCAGCCCCCCTCTGGGAGCCCTGGTGCACTCACAAAGTCGCGGTGTGTGTAGGACGTGATGCACGAGGCCGACTCAAAGATGTAGACGATGACCATCAGTGCCAGGTACTGCGGGGGGGGGGGGCCGGCGTGAGACCCCCCTAGGAAGGGGGGGCAGGACCCCTCAAACACA
>NW_005842918.1:122464-123065 GCF_000455745.1 Alligator sinensis
CAGCCCCCCCAGCCCCCCGCCCGCGGAGCCCGGCCTCCCGCCTGCTCGCACCCTCCCCGCTTCCCAGGGAGCCCCGCTGTCCTGGACCCCAGCCCCCGTGAACCCAGGACCCGGGCTCCAGCGCTGCTTGCCCCCACAGCTGGGGACCCCAGGGTGCCGGGTGCCCCGCTAGCACTCCCAGAGCCCCGCGCTGCGGGGAGCCCAGGCGGCCCAGCCGCCGCCCCCGCCCCAGGACAAGGAGAGCCCAGGCGCCCGGCCCGGGGGTAAAGCGGCACCTGTTCCCCACGCACCTGCGCGCTCCGCCCGGCTATCCCGGGCCGGTCCCGGCCGCCCGCTTTATACCCGGGCGGGACGGACCCGGATCGGGCCCCGCCCTGCCCCGCAAGGGTTAATAGACCGGTGGGGGGCGGGAGGGGGAGACCACATGGACCCCGCCCCCCCAGTGTCCCCAGAGCAGGGCAAGTGGGGACCTGGACGCCCGGGTTCTCTCCAGGGCTGGGAGAAGGGGGCAAGGACCCCGGGGTCTTTGGGGGGCTGGAGCCCGGCCCCCTGGCTTCTCCCCAGCTCGGGGGGGTCTGCCGGACATCAGATGGGGGGCGGA
>NW_005842918.1:123331-125397 GCF_000455745.1 Alligator sinensis
GAGAACCCCCCTCCCCAAAATGAGCCGACACAGGCGGGGGTCGGTGTAAGGAAGTGACACAGTTTATTCATTAGTCAGGAAGGGGCGGGGCTGAGACCCCCCCTTTTTTTCCAGTCGGGGGGGGCAGGGGACACTAGGGCACGCCCCCTCCTCAATTGCGATGTGCAGTCAGGGCATGAAAGGGTTAAAGAAACACGCTGCAGGTGGGGGGCAGGGTCCCCTCTAAATCATCACGGATTATAAGTAAGGGCGGGGGACACGGCTGAATGTGGGGTGCGGGGTACATCCTAGTCCCGCCCCCCCCGTGGGACGTGCCCAAGTCCATGCCCCCTATTGAGTTGGTATATTCCATTATGGACAGCATCCCCCCTGCAGTGGAAGGAGATGGCTTGGTCCTCCAGGACCATTCCCCCTTGCCTGTGGGCGGAAGATGATACCTCCCAAACACCCCCACATTGGGTTAGATGGTATGGTCCCAGTTCAACCCTCCCGCCCTGCACTTGTACATCCCAAATGCCCCTGTCCTGGGGTGGAATAGGAGGGCAAGCGGTTTATTCCAAGCACTCTCCCCACCCCCTTTTCAGCGGACACAACCCTATTCCAAACACAATTTGCCCCCCTCACATTGGCATATGGTTCACCTTAAATGCACCCCATATAAAGGTGGCTGGACATTGCCCCTGCTACAAATGGTACAGTCCTTTAGCTCCCCACCCCAGAGATGGTACAACCAATTTGCCCCCCACCTTTACAGAGATGGTACTGTTCAACCCACCCCCCAAAAGCTGGGTGGGGGGCTCTTAAAGGCCCAGGACATACAAAACAGCCAGATGAAAGTGCACGTGTGAGCGCTCGTGTCCCAGACGCCTGGGTTCCTTGTGTGTGTACGTGTGGACCCCCCCCAAAATAACGCCTTTAATTAATTAAAAGGAACAGACAGACAAATGGAGACAGACAGACGACAAAGACCTGATGCACTCAAGAGCTGTACGCGGAGAAAATAAATTACCCTCGGTTTCCTTTACCGTGTTAATGACCCCTCCAGCCCCCCTCCCTGGACAAGGTAGGATGGTACCTCCCAAATCATCCCCTCCAGTGCAGAGAGATGGTATGTCCTAAATCGTACCTCTACACCTGTATCAGGAGAAAGATGGTACGTCCTATTTCCCCCCCACCACCAGGTGAATGGGATATCCCACATCTCCTCTCCCCTTTGGAGGTGGGCAGGATGGTACATCTCAAATGTTCCCCCCCCAACAAATACAAGGGGGTGGGACTGTACAGCCCAAGGGCTCTCTTCCCCATGGAGATGAGATGGTACATGCCATCTCTCTCCACCCAGGGGAGGAGAAATGGTACATCCCCCCACCCCCCACTTTAGAGCCAGGGGATGATGATATAACCCATCTTCCCCTTCAGGGGGGGAAATGGTACAGCCCATCTCCCCTCTCCCCCTGGAGGGGAAGGGAAATGGTACATCTTAGCCCCCACCTCCCTTTAGAGTGATGGTATATCCCATCTCCCCTACAGTGGAGATGGGATAGTATAGCCCATCTTCCCCTTAGGAGAGTAAGATGGTACAGCCCATCTCCCCCTGCAGGGGTGATGAAATGGTATATCCCAGCCCATGTCCCCTCTCCCCCTGTGCTAGGGCTCCATCCCAATAGGGGCTGTGGGGCAGCTCCCAGGATGTATTGCAGCCCCTGCATGGGCCCCTCTGTCCCAGAATGCATTGGGACAACCACCAAAATGCATTGCAGTGCTGCCCCATGCACTGGGCCCCAGAGGATGCATTGCAGCCCCCCCCACTGGTCCCTGTGTCCCAGAATTCACTGGGACAACTCCCAGGATGCATTGCAGGGCCCCCACCCTGCACTGGGCCCCTCTCTCCCAGAATACAGTGGGGCTGTGCCCTCCTAGGAGCTGCAGGACCCCCCCAGCATGCACTGGGGCAGCTCCCAGAATGCACTATGACCCCCCCCTTCCCTGGAGAGTGCTATGGGGGGTACCTGAGCCAAGCAGGGGATTGGGGGTGTGTGTGGGGGGGTTCTGGCAGGGGGTGGGGG
>NW_005842918.1:125563-129255 GCF_000455745.1 Alligator sinensis
GGGAGCAGGGGGGGCCCAGCCCCCTGGGTTCCTTGGAGGGGAAGGGGGGGCCCCAGAAACCTGGGTGCCGGGGGCGGGGCAGACATCTGGGTTCCTTGGAGGGGAATGGGGGGGCGGGCACCGGGGTTCTTCAGGAGTAGGGTAGTACTGGGGGGTCCCGGATGCCTGGGTCCTCTCCCTGCCCTGGGGGGGCTCTCCCGTTACCTCAACGATGCCGTGGCTGATGGTCCCGTAGGGCTTGCGTCGCACCATGAGCAGGCTGATGACGATCACCATGGCAACAGCCACAGCCACCACCAGCAGGCCAATCAGGGCGCCCCGGTTAATGGTGACCAGCGTGTCGGGCTCCTGGGGGCGGGGCACAGCAGCCTGAGCCCCGCCGCACCTGGGGGGCGGGACCCCAAGCTCTGGGGATCGGGAGGACCCCATTGTGGGGCACACACCCTGAGAGAAGCCCCGCCCCTGACTCACCAGCTCGTCTCGTTGGATCTCGGGGGGCTTGTAGGCCACGCGCTTGATGTCCCTGGCTGAAGTGTTGAGCTGGGTGGTGGGGAGGGGGAGGGGACAACACAAAGGAGAGCATTATGGGTAAACAGGCCTTGCCTCCTCCACAGCTCCCACAATGCCCTGCACACTCAGGGGAGGTGATCTTACACCTGGATCCCAATATGCCTCAGGCCCAGCTCCCTCAAGCAACCCTTGCCGGGAGGATATCTAGTTCCCACAGTGCACTGGAGCGTGGGTCCTCTAATATCCCATGATGCAATGCACTGGGCTACCTGCCAGGCTAGAGGCAGGCAATGCCTAGCTGCTCCCACAGTGCATGGTGCCTCCTATCCCACAATGCCCCCCCCCCAGTATTCCACAATGCCCTGGGCCCTTCCATATCCCACAGTGGTCTGGACCCCCCGCCATCCCACAATGCCCCAGACCCTCCTGTATCCAATGATACTGCCCTGGCACTGCTCACCCCTAATATCCCACCATGCTGTAGACCCGCCCCCCTGGTATTCCACAATGCCCCAGGCCCCGCCTCCAGTACCCCACCGTGCCTTGGGCTGCATCCCCTGTATCCCACAATGCCCCAGGCTGCGGTCACCTTCTGCTCATACTGGTGCAGCAGGGCGGCGTCGCTGGGCCCATCTTCATCCACCATCCCCAAGCCTGGTTGGGGAGAGAGTCACGTGACCCATGGCCCTGCCCTACTTAAAGGGCCGGCACGGGGGCAGGGCACAGGGCGGCACTTACCTTTCTTGTCCGCTTGCTGGGAGTCTGCTCCTTGTGGGAGCGGGGCGGGGGGGAAGAGAGCAGAGACAAGGTGGGGAAAGAGGAGCCAGAGCCCCTAAGACCCTCCCCCAACCCTATCCCCACCCCTTCTGACCCTGAACAGGCCCCTTCAATCTCCCTGAGCTCTGGCTCTGTCCCTGCTGGAAGTGGCCCTGCCCCTTCTCCAAGCCCCACCTCTTTCATTACTAACCCCCGCCCCCTGAGTTCTAGCCCTGCCTCTTGAGGAGGCAAGGCCCTGCCCTCCCCAGGACTAACCATGCCCCTCAACCCCACCTCATAGTTTCATAGTTTCATAGTTTCAGGGTTGGAAGGGACCTAATAGATCTTCTAGCCCGACCCCCCGCCAGGGCGGGAGAACAACCCAAAAAACACAAACAAAACCACTCCCCCTAAAAACAAAAACGGGACTCAAATGAGTCCAGCCAGGTAAGTATCCAGCCTCTTCTTAAAGATCCCCAGGGTAGGGGCCAGCACCACCTCCCTTGGAAGTTGGTTCCAGCTCCTAGCCGCCCTGACTGTGAAGTAGTTTTTTCGGATGTCCACCCAGGGGAGTGGAACCTCTATTATTGGGTGGGGCCTGACCAGGTCCCACCCCCACAGCCACTCTCACAGCCCCTCACCTTCCCTGGGGGAGGAGTCCCCACCCACTGGGGGGTGGAGCCGGTGCTCAGGGGCAGGATCTTCACTGCTGTCCAGGGGCAAGAGCTCCTCGGTAGTTCGGGTCTCGGAAATGGACGTGGTGAGCAGTGTGCCGGCCCCCACCCGCTCTGCCCGCAGCAGCTCCTCTGGGAGAGTGGGAGGCATCATGGGGGGGGTGTTCCAGCCCCCACTTGCCTCCCAAAGAACCCAGGTGTTCAGGCTGCGAGCACCCCCTGCCCTCCCCCTCCTCAATCCCCACCCTCCCCTCCCAGAGCTGTGGGGGGCATTTAAATACTTTTCCCTGAAGCTCCTCAGAGCAGTTTGAGGGGGACATGACAGGGGGGCACAGAATGCAATGAGGAGGGTTGGGAGGGTATGGGGTGATCTGAGGACTCGGGGGCAATACAGTGGGGCAGGGTCTGGGGACATATGGTGGGCAAGGGGGCACTCGGGGTGGGGTGGGGCTGGAGACGTGGTGGAGCCAGGGGGACAATAAGGGTCCTAGGTGCACATGGGGGAGTTGAGGGGAGCTCTAGGGGGGCTGGGGACACATGGTAGGACCAGGGGGACAACAGGGAAGTTATGGGGTATTTAGGGGCTGGGGGGCAGTGGGGTACTCACGGATTTGGGCGCGCAGATCGCTGGACAGGTGCGGGCTCTTGTCCAGCAGCGCCAAGCTCTGGTTCATTCGTTCCTCAATGACATGCAGGTGGGTGTAGACCTGGGGGAAGCCAATCAGGTGAGGTGAAGGGGCAGAGCTATGGGCAGGGCCAAGGGGGATGGGGCCTACCTGGAACTTCATCTGCTCAGCCTTCTGGGGGTCGACGGCGCTGACATGCTGGTAGTGACGTAGCGTGTGGCGCTGGTCCCTCTGCTCCGCCCGCAGGTAGCGCCGCAGCGCCTGCAGCACCCGCTCCGGCTGGGGGGAGGGGAAGAGAAGCACAATCTAGAACCCGTGGCCCAGAGTTAGAACCTGGTCCGGATCCCAGCACCTGGGGCAAGGACCAGACTGATCCCCACAGCACCTGCTCTGGCTGGGGTGAGGGTAGACCTAGAACCCACTGCCCAGAACTAGAACCCGGCCTGGACCTGCCCCCAATCTAGAACCCAGACTGTTGCCCACTAGTCTGATCTAGAGCCTGGCCTCCGACCTGCTGCAATCTAGAACTTGGTTTCTAAGGTGCTTCCCTGATCTACAACCTGACCCAGCCCCCAGCCCGAGCTAGAACCTGCTGTACCAGCACTGACTAGCGCGCCACCTGCTCTGTCTGCAAAGCGGGGGGGGATCTAGAACCCAGCCTAGAACCCAGTGCCCGGAGCTCCAGCCCAGCCCTGCCTGCCCCCACCCATAGCAGCCTGCAGCTCCCAACCCCATGGAGGGGGAGAGCCTAGAATCTGATCTAGACCCCAGCCTAGAGCTGGCCCTGCCCTTTAACCCCCCACCCCCAGTGGCCCTGTGCCTTCTAATCCAACTCTGTCCCCTGACCTGTAGCTCCTCCCCCACTACTTGCTTCCCCATCACCTCCCCATGGCCCCACCTCCTCCCCTTAACTCCGCCCAATTATATGTCACCACACCTCTTTGTGGCCCTGCCTCCTCCCCTATGGAGGCACCCCATAACCTTAGCTTTGCCCCTGTGCCCCCACCCCTCCCTGTCACCCCACCTCCTCCCCTATAACCCATTCCTTTCCCTCCAGAGCAAACCCCTCCCCTTAGCTCTGCCCCACTCATGTTCATGTTCATCCCTTCAAGCCCCACCCCTATAA
>NW_005842918.1:129411-130433 GCF_000455745.1 Alligator sinensis
CGAGCCGGGTGCGCCCCCCCCGGCCCCTGCCGCTCGCCAGCCTCCTGCTCCTCCAGCGTCTGCAGAATGGACTGGAAGTGCTGCCCGAGCCGGGGGGGCAGAGCCTCAGCAAGGGGGCAGGGGAGCTGAGGCAGGGAGCACCCAGGGGGTGGGGCCTGGGAAGATGGGGGCAGGAATGGCTGGGAGAGAGGGGGCAGAGCCAGGGAGGGCTAAAGGCAGGGAGCACCAAGGCTGGTCTCAGAGAGGACTGGAAGAAAGATGGGGCTGGGGTAGAGGGGACAGAGCAGTGGTCACCCAGCGGGTGGGGCCTCAGCCCAGGGGCAGGGCCAACAAGGGGGCAAGGAAGGGCTGGGAGAGAGGGGTGAAGCCAGAGGCCACCCAGGGGGCAGAGCCTGGGATAGTGCTGGAGTGGAGTGGAGGCAGGGAGCGGAGGGTGGGGCTGGAGTCTTAGGGAGGGTTGGGAGAGAGCGGAGCCAGGGGGTACCCAGGACCGGGGCCTGGAAAGGGGTTGGGTTAAAGGAAGCAGAGGCAGGGAGCACCAGAAGGCAGAGCTTCAAAGAAGGGTGCAGGACCCTGCAAGGGCTGGGAGAGGGGGCAGAGCCAGGGGTCATCCAGGGGATAGAGCCTCATCCAGGGGGTGAGATGCAGAAAGGGGCGGAGCCTGGGGGCAGAGTCACAGAACAGGGGGTGGTGCCACTTTAGGGCCCTGGTCCCGCCCCTGCTGACAGCCCCCAAGGGAGGAGGGACTGGGGGCTGGTCCAAAGACCCAAGTTTCTCTTGGACAGGGTGGGGTGGAGCCACAGGCCCTCTAAAGGGGTGGGGCTGGGTCCTCACCTCATTCAGGGCCTGCCGGTCGGCCTTGGGCAGTTCCTTGGCCTGGTTGTCGGCCTCAGCCCACTCCTTCATCACCTGGAGGGAGGGTGGGCTGTCATTGGTCCTGTCCCCACCCAGGAAGCCGTGTGTTGTGGGGGGACAGTGGGGGGGGATGAAGGGGTGGGGGTCCAGTGGAGGCCCAGGGGGTG
>NW_005842918.1:130447-133306 GCF_000455745.1 Alligator sinensis
CTCTTCCAAGTCCATTTTGGCACGCAGGAAATTGGCGTGTTCGCTGCCGTCGCCCGGCATCTCAAAGTAGATGTCCACCCCATCCGTGGGGCGCGGTGTGGGGGTCACTGTGGGGGGCAGGGGCACATCAGTGCGATGCAGGGGGGCCCAGAACCCCCGTAGGCTCTTGCACAGCGTTTACAGCCCCCTAGTGGCCCCCGTTGGCCACTGCAGCCTCCAGATGCAGGCCTGACGCCCCCTGCAGGTCTCCGTTGGCCACTGCGGGGTACCCCCTAGAGCTGTCCAAGTCCCCTAGTGTCCTGCCATGGCCACAGACCCCCAGAGGGGACCCAGTGCCCTCCTAGGACTATTGCAATGGGTCAAGAGCCCCCTAGAGGCCCCCATTGGCCACTACAGCTACTGGCTGGAAGCAGCCCTGGCGCCCCTGGGGGGCCCCGTAGGCCACTGCAGGCACCTCCTAGAGCCCCCCCCTGCCCTGTTGACACCAGTGGCAGGTGGTGGGGGCGGGGGTCCAGCGGTGCCTGGAACGGCTGTGCAATGCCATACAAACATCCTATTGTGCTGCTGGGACCAAGCGAAAACAGCCCAGGGCCTGAGTGCCAGCCCCACTTCCCGGTGCCAGGCTGAGCCATCCCCGCCCCCTGCTAGCCCCGCCCCCTGGCTGTGTGAGGTCCTGCTTCAGCCCTTAATGTAGTGTTGTGTCCTGGGGACTTCTCCAAAGGGACTCCCCATGCCAACATCCTGCCCCAGGGTCTTCTGGGAAGGGAACCCCATGGAGGATTTCCATCCCTAGTCTCTTCCCTGTCTCTCCTGCTAGTTTTTCTTCTTACCCATCTGTCACTCCGGTTGCTAAGCAACCAGCTCTGCCTATGTGACCTGGACCAGGTGAGAGGAGGGTGGATCTTCTTATCTATTGTTCTAAGCAGAGACCTCATGGGCTGGTGGGTGGGGTCAGGGGGGAGCAGGGCTGGTAGCCCCTTTCACTCCACCAGGTAGTGATGATGCTTTTCAAATTGGTTGGCTAGCTGCCAAGAACTGCTGGCCTTCATTGGGCCCCCAAAGGTAATGTCAGAAGGTCTATATAAGCTTAGACTGCCCGGGAAGTGGGGCAGAGCAGCCATGGTGAAGACACACACGAAACCTAAAACACCTGCAGCTCTCTCTCTCAACATGCTGAAGTGAGTAAATGGTTGAATCCTATCTAGATTCTGTAAAGTAGATGGTGATCAAAGGCTACCTAGCCACCCTGTTTGCTCTAAGGTTATTCTGTAATATTTCTCTATCCTGCAACTTTCTCTAAGCTTTCCATCTGTAACCAATAAAGTTCTTCACTGTACTAAGTGTGGTGGACTTGTTGGGAGAGGCATGCCTTTGTGCCCCCTTGGTCCGGCTGACTAAGGGAGGCTGCTTTTTGTGCTTCAGGCTACAGGAAGGACCCCCAGCTTTTGCAGTGGATCAAGCATCCTCAAGGTCTATAAGGACTATGTACTCCAGGAAGCACAGGGCCAAAGCCAGTCCAGACCCCTGGGTGGTGGCGGCGGTACCCCCAGGCTTGCGGTGTACTCCAGGAAGGGGGGGGGGGGGGGTCGGCCAGATGCAAGGTGCCCCAGGGAGGCAGTCGGAGCTTGGCAGGTGGACAGGCACAGTGAGGTGGGTGGTTCAGCACAGGAGTGCCCCCTACTGGCCCACCACATACCCTATGACAAGATCTTGCCCTAGGACCTTCTGGGAAGGGACCCGCTAGGCCAACATCCTGCCCCAGAGCCTTTTGGGAAGCCTGACCTTTGACCTCCTCCTCAGTGGTCTGCGTGGTGGTGGTGATGGTGGTCTGGGTGACGCTGTCGTCATAGTAACCGGGCTCCACGAAGTAGTCATCCCTTGTATCTGGGAAGGGGTCATCCTCATCCTCCCCGAGGCCATCGTCGGCCTCCTCCTCTTCTTCCCCCAAGCCCTCGTCCTCATCTTCGTCCTCGTCCTCTGCCTCCTTCCCGCCTGTCTCCAGCGTCTCCTCCTCCGTGGGTGCCCGGCCTGTCGGGGTCCCCTCACTTGTGGGGGGGAGCAGAGGGCAGAGTCAGTGCTGCAAGCTTCCCTTGCCGCAGTCATGGGGGGGTGGCAGCTGTGAACTTCCTTCACAGCAGTGTCATGAGGGGCAGGGTTGTAAGCTTCCCCAGCAACAGTGTCATGGGGGAGACGGTTCAGAGGCTGCAAGCTTCCCCGCAGGAGTGCCCTGAGCTGCCCCCCACCCCTCACCTGTGCTCAGGCTCCTCTCTCAAGGGGGCAGGGCTGCGGAGCAGGGACGAGGGCTGGTCCAAGGGCCCTGGTGGGGGCCGGGGGGGGCAGCACACGTACTCCACGCCCCGGAAGTGGTCGGCCCCGCAGGGCAGCAGCATCCCATAGCTGTGCAGCTCCAGCCCCTCCATGCCACAGGCCTGGGGAGGGCACAGGGGGGAGGAGAAGGAGGGAGAAATTGGCTGAGACACCCCCGCACAGGCCTGCAATGGTTCCTCCTGGTTGGAAATGGTATCTCCCAAGATGCCCTTTTTTTGTATGGGAATGGTATGCTCCATGTGCCCCTCCCTGCCCCCCCAGCAGTGTTAGCCTTCAAAGGCACACCCTGAATAGTGGTTTCCCCCCTGTCCCCAGGGCAATGGTATCTCTTCAACTCCCTCCCACGACCAAGAGGAATTGTATCCACGCCCCCCACAAGGTCTATGGTATCTCCCCAACTCCCCCCACCAAGGGTAATGGTATCTTCCCGGCCCCCGCCCCCCCAAGAAAATGGTATATCCCCAACTTCCTCCCCACCCAAAGGCAATGATATATCCCAAACTCCCCGCCTCCCTCCAAGGGAAACGGTAC
>NW_005842918.1:133567-136110 GCF_000455745.1 Alligator sinensis
TGGTATCTCCCGCCCCCCCCCCCCAACAGGGAAACTGGCGGTGGTGGGAAGATAAGGAGAAACCAAGGACAACTCCAGGGTCCCCATCAAAAACATTTAAAATATAATAGAACATAATTAAAAATGCTAATTTAAATACGTATATTATTGGTGGGATTCCTTTACCCATCAACCTAGGCCAAAGAAACTCTACCAAGGACTACCCACTCCCTGCCCCAAAAGACAGTGGTATATCCTATGCACCCCCCCCACCTAATGCATCTCCCAGTACCTGACCAAATCCCTGCCCAGTATCCCCTCTAGGGCAATGGTATCTCCCAAGACCCCCCCCCCCCCAATGGCCCCTCTTAATCCCCACCCCTACTGCCCCAGAGCAATGGTCTCTCTCAATATCCACCCCCCCCTCAGCAATGGGAACTCCCAATCTCACCCTTCACTCCCCATACAGCTCAGCAATGGTGGTTTATTCCCATGCCATTAGTATAGAGTATCTCCACCCCGACACAGCTCAGCAACCGTCTCCTCCCATACTCCATCAAGGCTAATGGTGTGTCCCAATATCCCCCGCCATAAGAATGGTAACCCCTGTACTCCCTGAACTGCCCAGAGCACCCCCTCACTACCCCCCCAATCACAGCAGTAGTATGTCCCCATATCCAACTCAGAAATGGTATCTGCTAACACCCCCTACTCAATAGTGGTAACTCCCAACCCCCCTGCTACAGAGCAATGGTATCTTCCCACACTAAGGTCAATGGTATGGTCCAAAATCCCTCCCCCACCCCATCACCCCTTACTGCATCAGAACAACCCCCAGCAACTCATAGCAATGGTATGTTCCCATCCCACCCCCCAAAACCAGTTGTATCTCCCAAAATCCCCACCGCCCCTGCAGCAAATATAACCCCCTCTGCAGCAGAATAACGCCCCCAGCCTCTCAAAGCAATGGCATGTTCTCATCCTCCCATTCAAGACAACCATGTCACCCAATACTCCCTCAAATAAGGGTGGCCCCCTATCCCCCCACTGCTTCAGAGCAATGGTATCAGCCTGCCCCCTTTTGGGATCTCCCAAAACCAGGGCAATGGTCTCCCCCTTCCTCCCCTCATATTGGAAATGGTATCATCCGCTTCCCTTGCCCCATAAAGGGATGAGGGGGTGTAGTGGTAGGGGCAGGGCCTGGGACCCCCAAAGGGGCAGGGCTAAGGCTCCAGGGGCAGGGCTTGGATTCCCAGCCGGGCTAAGAGCCCCAGAGCTGGGGCCAAGACTCCTGGGGGCAGGGCTCACCTCCTTGGCCACCCCGTGCCAGGCCACGTAGCTCTCGCACGAGTCCATCTTCTCCTGGTGCAGGAACTTGCACTTGTCGGGCACCAGCAGCGCCTCGCTTACGAACTCGCCCACTGCGGGGGGAAGAGGGCCAGCGTGGGGGAGACAGCCCAGGCATCTGGGATCCTGGTGCGGCCCGCTCCCACCCCTCTCCCCCTGCCTGGAGGACCCCGGCATCCGGGCCTTACCCAGGCAGCGGTAGGGCACAACGGTGTGGCGGTGGCCTCGGCAGCTGGGCCGCCCCTTGCGGCACCAGTTGTCGATGGTGACGGGCTCGGGGCCCTCCACCGCACTGGTGATCTGCAGCTCCGGATAGGCCTGGCGGGGAGGGTAGCGTCACCGCAGGGGAGAGGCACGCAGCAGCCTCCCCGCCCCTGGTTTTGGCAGGATGGGCCAGTCCAATATAGCCACCAGCAGGCACCATGGGGCGTTAGGGCCATAGGGAGTGAGGGGAGCAATGGGACAGGCCAACATGACTGCCATGGGGGGCAGAATGGGTTGGTCAAACATAGCTGCCATTGGGCGCCAAGGGAGAATGGTCCATCACGGCCATGGGTGGTGCTGGGGGGAACAATGGGACAGTCCAATATGGCCACCATTAGGGGGCCAGAATGCGTCAGTCGAGCATGGTCGCCATGATGGGGGGCAGTGATGGAATGATCCACCATGGCCACGGGATCACGGTCCCTCGTGGAGGCCACGGGGGGCCCAACACGGCCAAGGGGACAATCCTGCGCAGGGGTGGAAGAGTGCAATCAGGCTGTCCCGGGAGGGGGAAGGGGGCGGAGGTCAGGGGGCACCCACCTGCTGGCAGTAGGCCAGGGCCTGGCGGGCGGAGCTGAGGCAGTGGGGGGCGGGGCCGGGCCCAGGAGCCCAGCGCCCCGTGTCCAGGTCCAGGCGCAGAGCTGGCTTCCCGCACAGCCCAGCCACCTGTGGTGATGCGCCCTGTGGCAAGGGGCGGGGTCAGTACCACAGGCCCCGCCCCCACCATCCCTTGTGCAATGGGAGGGTCCTAGGCCCCATCGCAGGCCACCCTGTGGTATCACCCACCCGCAGCACAGGGGTCTGTCAATGGTATCATCCTACATGGTCCCCACTCCTCTGCCAGTAAAATGGTCCCTCCCAGGTGCCCCCTCCCTCCACAGCAATGGTCTCTCCCAACACCTCTCGGGGTTGGGGGGGGTCGGGAGTGAGGGGCACCGGCGGGGGGGGGGGGG
>NW_005842918.1:136990-143142 GCF_000455745.1 Alligator sinensis
CCCAAGCCCCGCCCCTATCCCCAAGCCCCGCCCCCGAGAGAAGAGGCGGACAACGCGGGTCGTGCCGGGCGTCGGCACAGTCTTCCCGGGGAGGGGAGGGAGGGCAACGCGAAGCATGCTGGGATCCCCACCCCCCAGCGGCACCCAGAGGTCATGTCTGGGGCCAAGATGCAGCCAGCTCTGGGGTGGAGCCGAGTATGACAGCTGCATGGAACAGCACAGGGAAAGCCCCAGCACTAGTAACTCAGCTGGACTGGTTCCAGTTGGGTAGTGGGAGGACTGGAGTCTCCCCAGATTCCTCCAGCCGCGGCGCCCCCAACACAGGGAGGCATCTTCAAGTCCCAAGATGCAGCCAGCTCTGGGGTGGAGTACCATGTAAGCTGCATACAACAGAGCAGAGGGGAAACCACCCAGTAACCCAGCACACTGGTCCCAGTTCAGCTACTGGGACGCCTGAAGCCCCACCTAGGCCTCTACCAACCAGCGACACAGAGAGGTCTGAGCTGGGGCCAGGATGCAGCCAGCTCTGGGGTGGAGCTATGTAGCACAGCTGCATAGAACAGAGCCCAGGGGAAGCCCCCCAGTGCCCTAACTGTACTGGTCCCAGCTGGGTGCTGGGCACACTAGACCTCAAGGAAGCCCCACCTTTTATCCCCTCCATGGGAGGGGCGGGGATAACAGATGGCCCCGCCTCCAAGGAATGGGTGGGGACAACAGGAAGTGACCTCACACACTGGGGGGATGACAGGAAGTAACCTTAAAGCTTTTAATTAATTCCTCTTTAATTGCATATAAATTAATGAGCTGCCCAACCCCCCAATTGGCTGCCTGGGGTTGCTAGGCAACGCAGCTGCCATCCTGACCAGGCCCATTTCCTGTTCACCTATGACACCATCTTGGATCTGGGGCCTTCCCTGTTCTCCATGACACTCACCCGGTCCTAGCCCCTCGGGCCTATCCCCAAGCCAATGGGGGAGGGGGGGGAGCCATTTTGACTCCTTCCCCCCCTTCGGCCATCTTGAAACCGGTGCTTAGCTTCTTCCCCGACCAACTGAAGGTTATCCCTGAGCTGTCAGCATTCGTGGACCGATCTCGTTGACCATGGTCTAACACAATGGCTCCACTTTTTCGCCAGTGAATGGGAGCTCACCCCGAAGTCTGCTAGAAGGGCTTCTTGAACCAACTACCTGATCCTCCCTTTCCGCAGCGCAGAGGCAGGTGCTCAGCCCGCCTGCCGTACTGAACCCATCATGTCCGCCATCTTGAAGCCACTCCCATACCCTTTCCCCAGCCAACCAGCTCATATCCCCACCCGTCGTGCTGCTGGCCATTTTAAAACAATGGTTGCCGGTTCCAGTAGCAATGGTGGCCATCTTGATTCAATGGTAACCATCTTGAATGGATGGCTAGGGCTCATGTAACGGCAGCCACCTTGAGTCCATGGGTGGGGTCTCAGTAGCCAACAGCAGCCATCTTGGCTCAATAGCAGCCACCTTGAATCCATGGCTAAAGGGCTTAAGAGTCAACAGCAGGCATCTTGAATCAACCAAGTATGCTGTCCCCCAGCCATTGGCAACGGGCTTTTGTATACATGCCCCGCTGGCCAGGTGGGGACTGGGCCTCACCGGGTGTCACACGTGTGTCTGCATACGCTGGTGGGCCGGGCGCCCATAGTCTGACTGCTGTGAGAGAGAGGTGTAGGAGAGGCGGGAGCAGCCCGAGGCCTTGCTAGCCTGGTCCGAGGCCTCATAGCCGCTCTCGGCCTTCTCATAGGCTCCTGGCTTGATATAGCTGGTGAAGGCCCGGGTGTAGGGGGCTGTGAGGTAGCCCCCGCTGTAACCCCCGTCTGGTGGGAAGAGGCGCTCATGGGGGTCAAAGGTTGTCCGCGAGGACCCCGGTGCCCCCAGGGTGTAGCGGTGGGCATAGTCGTACAGCTTGGCCTGGCCCGGGAAGAGGCTGCCAGGGGGCGGGGCACAGAGTGTGGGCGGGGCTGGTGAGTAGTCTGAGAAGCTGCTGGGCCCAAGGGGCGGCTCTTCATGGGCTCGAACCTTGTAGTAGCCATTAGTCGGGTCCTGGAAGAGGTGGAGGGGAAACCAATGGTTGAAGGTCTCTACAGTAAATATCAGTCATCTTGAACCAATAGTGGCCATCTTCACCCAACAGTTCGGTGTCCAGATGGAGGCCATCTTGACCCAGTGGTTGGAAGTGCAGGGGCCAAGGGTGGCCATCTTGACCCAGTAGATGGATGCCCAGTAGTCAACCATGTTTCAATATGACCATCATTGACCCCCACAACCAGTGGTTCAAGATGGCCACTGTTGGGCACCTGGTAGTTCATGGTGGTCATCCTGAACCAATGGCGGGCATTTTGAGTCAATGGTTGGGTGCCCAAGAGTCAAACAGTGGCCATCTTGAACCAACAGATGCATACCCAAGAGCTAATGGCAGCCATCTTGAACCAATGGCAGCCATCTAGATCCACCAATTGACTGCCTAGTAGTTAAGCATTGGTTCACTATGACCACCATTGACTCCTAACCCCCAACCACTGGTTTAAGGTGGCCGCTGTTGGGGGCCCAGTAGTTCATGGTGGCCCTCTGAAACCAATGGTAGCCATCTTAAATCAATGACTGGGTGCCTAGGAGTTAATAGCAGCCATCTTGAACCAATGGTGACCATCTTGAACAAATACTTGGGGGCAGCCCAGTAGTCAACTATGACCATCTTAAACCAATAGTTGAGTGCTTAAGAATCAAGGGCAGCCATCTTGAACCCACAGTGGCCATCTTGATCCAGCGTTTGGGGGCCCAAGGAGCAAAAGGCAGGCAACATCACTCTGTGGCAGCCATCTTGAGCCATCAGCCCCAGGGCTGTGAGAAGCGGTGAGAGCCAAGAGCACAGGGCATGATGGGAAGTAGCCAAGGCTGAGGCCTGTCCAAGAACCTCAGGGCCAGGGTGGCTTCATCCCAGGGGGGCCGATGGAATGACCCTTCCCTGGGTTCTCCGTGGGGCAGGAGGGAGATGGAATAATCCCATGGCTGTGGGGGAGGGGTCCTGTGGTCTTGCCCCGCCCCCTGGCCTGATGGGGTGGAGCCGGTGGTTCCGGGGGCGGGGCCAGGGCAGCTCACCTTAATGTCCTGGCTCCCATTGTCATCCTCCAGGATCTCGCTGTGCTCTGTGTGGGAGGTGGCCGGGGACTCACTGCTGGTGGCCTAGGGGGGCAGTAGGTGATGGGGTGAGTCCTGGGGGGCGGGGGGCATTGGGAGGAGCAGGAGAGCGGGGTAGGGTACTCACCACAGGCCGCCGAGGCCCCTTGTCCTCACTGGGCCGCCCGGGGCTACTGTCGGCTGAGGTGATCTGTACCAGGACATCCGTTGGCGACAGCTTGGTGCCCCTCTGGGCTGTGGGATGGACAGACGGACGTGGCTGTTAGCTCCTCCCCCCAGGCTGGAGCCTCACCCCCTGCCACCCAGCTTCTGGCCATTTGGGGGTTAACCATGTATGCTGTAGGGGGAGGGGCTGACCTATGTATGGACCAATTGCCTGAGCCTGGGGGGAAGCGTGGCAGAGGTGTGTGATGCTTCCCACATGCATGGAGGAGGGAGTGGGTCCCCCCATAGCTTTGTTGGCATATGTGATCCCCAGGCATGTTCACCCAAGTTGGGGTGCATGTGGACACAGGCATGTGTGTACACACATGTGGAGGGAGCAGCTGGGGGCTGACACCCAGGCGCGCTGTCTCATCTTCACGTTGCAGAGCCACGTGTCCAGGTGTGTTCTCCCATGTTGAGATACGTGTCGTCACCTCTCTAGAGTGTGTCAGTGTGTGCCCGCCCAGGTTGGGATTACGTGTGTGTCCATCCTAGCACATTCTCGTGTGTGGGAGGAATGTCTGTGTGCACACCCATGGGCATGTTTTCATGTGCTGGGGTGTGTTTGTCCAGCTGTGTTCTCACGTGCTGGGCAGTGTACGCATGCATCTCCAGGTGTGTTCCCATACACTGGGGCATGTCTCCATGTGTCCAGGCATGTTCCTGCATGTGTCAAGTCATGTTAGCACACGCTGGGTGTGCCCACGCGTGTCCGGACGTGCTCTCACATGCTGGAGGTATGTTCTCAGCCTTACAGACATGTAAGGGCAGACACAGTGTCAGACCTGTGCCTCCGCACATGCCCAGACGTGTTTTCCCGTGTTGGGAGTTCACTCAGCCATGTCTGTGCGTGCATATGGCACATCTGTGACCTCCTGTGTCACCATGCAGGGGCCTCACCATTCCGGCAGCACCGACGCCGGCAGCACACGGAGACCACGGCGATCAGCACGGCCAGCACCAGGGTGGCAGAAGCAGACGAGGCCCCAATGATCGTGATGGGCAGGACGTCTGTGGTGGCAGGGGAGGAGACAGGGGTGAGATGCGCCCAGCTCTGGTGGAAGCAGCCACATAGAACAGGGCAGGCTGAGGAGCAGAGGTGGGGGGTGGAGCTAGTTGGAAGGGGTGGGGCTAGGTGCTGTGGGGGGAGGGAGTGGATTATAAGGGCGGGGCTAGGCACCTGGAGGTGGGGCTAGGTAAAGCATGGGGCAGAGTTATGCAGAGCAGGAGGTGGGGCTATGCAGAGCAGGGGGCGGGACTATACAAAGTGGTTGGGCAGGACTTAGTGCTATAAATGGTAGAGGGTGGGGCTATGCACAACAGGCAGTGGGCCTCAGAGGACAGGGGGCAGGGCTTAGTGTGAGGGGGCGTGGCAAGCTGCAGAACAGGGTAGAACTACGCAGATCAGGGAGCAGGATTTACTGGCAAAGCTATGAAGAGCAAAGGGTGGGGCTGAGGCCAGGCAGAGCAGGGGGCAGGTGTCAGAGCCTAGGGGCATGTCGATGCAGATTAGGGGGTGGCGCTTCTCTGACCAGGACAGCGAAGGGGGCAGAGCCACAAATAGGAAGTGAAGGGTGGGGCCAGATTATGCAAAGTGGGGGGTGTGGCCATGCAGAGCAGGGGGCGGGGCTCACCAGCGCGGCGCAGGCTGGTGGCGGCGGAGGCAGCGCCGTGGCGGTTCCAGGCAGTGCAGTTAAAGGGCCGGGCAAAGTCCTCGTCCCGCAGCGGCTGGATGAGCAGCGCTGAGCGCAGGCCCCGCCCCCAGGGTGCTGTGTCCACCACGAACCGCCCGGGCCCGGCCTCCAGTGCCACTGCCCGCTCGCCCCACGCCCATGCCTGCCAGAGACACAAAAACGACGTGTGTTGGTGCCCATAGGAAGATGGGCACAGCCCTGACCAATGGACGCATGCCACCCACATGGACAAACATAGGTTGGCCCCCATGAACAGAGAGACCCCCCCCACCAAACGGCCTGGACACGGGACAGGTGGATGCCTCCGCCCCCACACACATGGACACAGGACGTGTGGCCAGTCCCTCCTAGACACACGGACACCCAGACACGGGATGTGCGGAAGACCCCCCAGACACACGGACATAGTAGACATGGATGCCCCCCTCCGGACACATGGATATGGGACACACGGACCCCCTTCCCCGCAGCTGCCCAGACATGGGCCACGTGGCCGGACTCACGATGCGGTCAGGGGGTGGCGAGCTGCCCCCCACGCACTCCAGCCGCCCCCAGGCCCCTGGCACTGTTGGCTGCCCCGGGTCCAGCTCAATGATGGGCGGGCCTGCCGGGGCAGAGTAGGGGCCAAATTAGGAAGCCCCACAGGCTGCGGAGGCCCCGCCCCAACCGGGGTGGGGGCACCCATGCCCTGCTCCCTTAATCCCTGCGCACCCGGGAGAAGCCCCACCTCCAGTAGACCCCCCTCTAAGTGCCCCACCCCATGCTCATTCCTTGTGTTCCCACCCCCAGGACATGCCCCCCTAAGCTGTGCCCCCTCAAGCCCCTCCCCCTTCCTAAGCCCCACCCCCAGGCTCATCCCAAATCCCACTCACCTCTCCCTAAGCCCTGCCCCTCAGGTCCCACCCAACTCCTGACCCCATACTTAACCATGCTCCTACCTCCCCACAGAGCATGCTTCTCCCCCTCTAAGCCCCACCCCCAAGGCAGCCCCTCCCCCCACTCAAGGCCTGTGACCCCCCACCTCCACTCCAGGCCAGTCCCACCCCAGAGGAGGCTCCTCCTTTCCCCCGGCCCTGCACCCCTCCTC
>NW_005842918.1:143369-145195 GCF_000455745.1 Alligator sinensis
GGAGGCGGGGCCCGACTGTGGGGGGTGGGGGTGCTCAGTGCCATGACCCCCCCAGCACCTCCCTGCTCCTCTACCCCCTGGTGCCCCCCAGAACCTCCCCCCACTCTCCCTTTTAGGAGATCCCTTGTACCACCATAGCTATTGGCCCTCTAGTTGTCCCTGTTGGCCATTGCAGCCTCCAGGGGGTGGAGACAGCCCTGGTGCCCCCTGGGGGTCTACATTGGCTACTGTGGGGTGCCCCCTAGATTCCCCAAGTCCTCTAGTGCTCTCCCAGAGCTACTGCAATGGCTCTAGAGCCCTGTAGTTAGCACATGCCTTTGGCCATTGTGGCCTCCATCTGGGTAGATACACCCCTGGCGCCCCCTGGGGTTCTCTGTTGGCCACTGCAGGGTGCCTCTAGTGCCTCCACCAGGGCCACAGCCCTCCCAGTGGCCCCCCAGGGCTACTACAATGGGTCTAGAGTCCCCTAGTGGCCCCTGCAGCCTCCAGCTGGGCAGATGCAGCCCTGGAGCCCCTTGGGGGTCTCTTTTGTCCACTGCAGGGTGCCCCCTAGAGACCCTGAAGTCCCCTAGTGCCCCCCATGATCACATCCACCCCAGAGGGGCCCAGGCCCCCCTAGCAGCCCCCAGTGCTATTGCAATGGGTCTAGAGCCCCCTAGTGGCCCCCCTGGGCCCCTGCGGCCCCCAGCTGGGCAGATACAGCCCTGGCAGCCCCTTGGGGTGGGGGGGTGGGGTCATTGACCACAGCTCCCCTGGGCCCAGGGACCCTGGCCAAGCCCTACCCCTACTCACAGTGTACATCCACCAGGGTGGTGATGTTGGTGGCTCCAGCGGCGTTGGCAGCCTCGCATGACACGGGCTGGGTGAAGAACGAGTGGTCAACCGTTGCCTCATAGCTTGGGCCCTCGGCCCCTGCGATGGCCACGCCCCCCTTTGTCCACCTGCCGGGGGGAGGGGCACAGAGCCTCAGGGGGTGGGGCCTGGGGGGGGAGGGGAGACCTGCTCCTTTTAGCCCACTCTGGCTAAGGCTGCAGCTCCTTTTGCAGCCAGTGGAGGGTGCCCCGAACCAGCTCTCATCCCCCCAGCCCCTCTCAGCCCAGCAGGGGACCCCAGACACCTGGGTTCGCTCACCGGTAGGAGGTCACTTGGGGGTTGGCCGTGGCCTCGCAGAGGAAGCGGACTTTGCCCCCCTCAGGGACTGTTGGGGGCTCCACGGACAGGACCACAGTGGGGGGGGCTGGGCCCTCATGGTGCCCCCCCCAGGATTCCCCCCCCTCAAGTGCCGCCTGGGTCCTCTCTGCCCTGGGGGTCCCCAGTAGGCAAGAGCTCCCAGACACCTGGGTTCTCTTGGGTTCCTAGTACCAGCCTCGGGGTGGGGGGACCTCCCGGACACCTGCGGCCTCTGTGTTCCTGCATCAGCCTGGGGTGGGGGGGGAAGGGGGGGAGCAGGGAGCTCCCAGACACCTGCATTCCTTTTGGGTGCCTCCACGTGGGCATGAGCGCCTGGATATCTGGGTCCTTTCTGGGTTCCAGCACCAGCCTGGTGGGTGGAGGGTGCTCCTGGACACCTGGGTCCTCCCCACCCCCGCACACCTGGGTTCTCTCCGGGCTGCACCACTGCCCTGGGGGGCTGCGGTGGGGCACAGGCTCCCTGGATTCTCTCTAGGCTCTAGCACCACCCGGGCAGGGGGGAAGAGGGGGGAACTCCCGGACACCTGGGTCCCCTCCCCTAGTGCCCCCCCACCTCCGGTGCCCCCGCACTCACACTGCACGTCGAGGGTGGCTGTGACCTGCCGGCCCGCTGGGGCTGCGGGGGTGCTGGGGGG
>NW_005842918.1:145229-147949 GCF_000455745.1 Alligator sinensis
GTGTCCTCCCCTGTGGCCCCCCCCCGCCTTCCCGCCATTGGCTCCTGGGGAGGGGGGGTGGCAGGAGGAAATCCTCCCTTTAAATCCCTCCCAGACCACTCATATTCCACTCCCCACCTTCCCTTTAATTTGCTGCCCCTTTAATATCACCCCACTGTCCCTTTAATTGCCCCCATACCATTACTCCCCTCCTTATACTGCCCCTTTGAGGCCCCCCATACCTTTCCTATCAAACTTGCACTGTCTGTTTATTCCACCTCTGCCCCTTTAATCCCATCTCTGCTGCCACTTTTATTTTCCCCACACCATTTATATCCCAACATTACCTCCCCTTTAAAGTCCCTACCATGCTTTAAATCCCCCACGTGCCATTCCTAACCCCATCCCTACCCCCACTTTATTCCACTCTTGCCCCCTTAAATGCCCCATACCAGTCTTGTCCCACCTTCACTGTCCCTTTAATGCCCCCAGAGCCCAATTCTGCCTGCACTGCCCCTTTATTCCATTCATGCCCCTCTAATTGCCTCCACCATCCTTATCCCTCCCCACTGCCCCTTTAAGGCCTCCCTACCATTCCTATCTCCTTCCCACCACCCCTTTCTTCCACCCACACCCATTTAATCCCATCTCTGATGCCCCCATTCCATTAATCCCACCACCACCTCCCCTTTAAGACCCTCCACCGCCCCTTCACAGCCACAGCCCCTTTAAATCCCCCACACCACTCCTGTCCCATCCCCACCACCCCTTTATTCCGCCCCTTCACCATTATCACACCTCCCCCTAAAGGTGGGGGAGGGTGTATTAAAGGCCCGTTAACCCCTCAGTGCCTGGCCCATACCTTGGCGTAGAGGGCGCCAGTGAGGGGCTGCCCATCACGGGCCCAGCGGAGCTCGGGGGCTGGCCTCGCGCCCCCTGCCCGGCATGTCAGGTTCTGGGCCCGCCCCGCCCGGACTGGCACCCGCGGCCCCTCTTCAATCACCGGCTCCTCGGGGGGCACTGGGGGAGGAGTGGGGGGAAGGCTGTAAGCTTCTAAACAGTGCCCTGGGGTTGGGGTGGGTGGTGGGAACTTCTTTGCAACAGTGCCCCAGCATTGAGGAGGTGGGGATTGTGAGCTTCCTCTCAGACCACTGCCCCCATTGTCCAGGTGGGGAGCGGTGCTGTGAGCTTCCCCATAACAGTGCTGCAGCCTGGAGGGGATGTTGCAAGCGTCCCCACAACAGTGCCCCAGCCTGGGGGGAAGCGGGGGTTGAGCTTCCTCAGAGCAGTGTCCCCATTGCTGGTGGGAGGGCTGTGAGCTTCCCCCCCCCAACAGTGCCCCAGCATTGAGGGGCTGTGTTGCAAGCTTCCCCACAACAGTGCCACAGGGTGGGGGGGACACTGCACTCACGCAGCACTGTGAGGCGGGCAGGCCGGGAGCGCAGGGCAGCCTGTGTGGCCTGGCACTCATACTCTGCGTCGTCGCCCAGTTCAGCCGCTGCGATGCTGAGCCCATGCTGCCCCGCCCCAGCTGCCCCCGCCAGCCAATAGCGTGCCCAGCCTGGGTGGGGCGGGGGGAGAGAGACAGACAGAGAAAGGTCAGCAGTGCCCCCCAGTGTCCTCCCGCAGCTCATCCCCCAGCCCACTCTGGGGGCTCCCCTGGGTCTAGAGCCCCCTAGTGGCCTTCATTGGCCACTGCAGCCTCCAGCTGAAGCCCTGGTGCCCCCTGACAGTCTCCGCTGGCCACTGCAGTGCCCCATAGAGCCCTCCCCCAGACCCCTAGTGCCCCCCCAGAGCCACAACCCCCCCCAGAGGGAACCCAGAGGCCCCCAGTGCTATTGCAATGGGTCTAGAGCCCCCTAATGGCTCCCATTGGCTAATGCTGCCTCCAGTCTTCCTCACAACAGTGCCCCAGCATTGGGGGGAGGGTGCTGCGAGCTTCCTCACAACAGTGCCGGGGGGGCACACTGCACTAATGCAGCATGGTAAGGTGGGCAGGCCAGGAGTGTAGGGCAGTTGGGTAGAGACAGACCTGATACCCCCTGGGGGGCCCTGGTGGCCACTGCAGGGTGCCCTCTAGTGCCCCTCCAGGGCCACAGTCACCCCAGAGGGCACCCAGTGCTCCCCAAGGCTATTGCAATGCATCTAGTGCCCCCTAGTGTTCCCCATTGGCCACTGCAGCCTCCAGATAGGCAGATACAGCCTTGACACCCCTGGGGGTCTCTGCTGGCCACTGCATTGTGCCCCCTGGTGCCCCCCCCAGGGCTACTAACCACCCCAGAGGGCCCTGGGGACACCTGGTGTCCCCAGTGCTATTACACTGCAGCCTTCTAGTGGTTCCTGTTGGCCACCACTGCTTCCAGTTGGGTAGAACCAGCCCTGGTGCCCCCTGGGGGCCCTGCTGGCCACTGTAGGCGCCCCCCAGTGCCCGTACCTGGAAGGTCTCGCTCTCCACCCAGGGCCAGCCCGTCCTTGGTCCACTGTACCATGCCCTGGTAGCCCACAATCACGCAGGGCAGCGTCACGGCCTGGCCAGCCACCACCACCTGGTCCTCAGGCTCCTGGGAGAAGTAGGCGCCTTGGCCTAGGGAAGGGGAGAGGCTGTGAGATCCACCCTCTGCCACCGGCCCCCATGCCTGGGTTGTCTCCCCAAGCTCTGGGTGGGGAAGGCAGCTGGAAGGAACCCAGGCACCTGGGGCTCCTATCTGCTCCCACCCCCAACCTGCTTTCTTCCCCCTCCC
>NW_005842918.1:148118-148976 GCF_000455745.1 Alligator sinensis
TCTCAGTGCCCCGGGGCGCTAGTGCCAGCTGAGCCGTGATCCCAGCCCTGACAGCACTCGGCAGCCGCCGCGGCCCCCGGGCACCAAATCCCAGCTCAGCCCAGCCCTGCTGGGTGGGGGTGGGGAGCCCGAACGCCTGGGTTCCCTCCAGCTCTGGGAGCTGGGGACTGACAGCGGGGAGGGAAGAGAACCCAGGCATCCTGGCTCCCTGTCTGCCCCCTGCCTCTGGGCCTCAGTTTCCCCAGCCTGTGGAACTGGGGGGTGGGGGCAGAGAGCTCTGACCTCCCTTCCCAGATGCCTGGGTCCTCTTGCAGCGCTGCCTGGTCCTCCCCTGCCTGGCACCAGCTCAACCCCAGAAATTAGGTCAGTCCCGAACCGCCAACAGATGGTAATTTGGTCTGGCGGGGGGCGAGGGAACCCAGGCTTCCATGCTCCTGGGCCCCGCTGCTCTCATCCCCCAGCCCTGCTGGAGAGAACCCAGGCGTCCGAGGTCCCAGCTCACACCTGTGCTCCCTGCCCCCCAACCCCATAGAGGCAGCATTAAGCCCCGCCCCATCCTTGGAAGCCCCGCCCCCAAGCACCAGGGTTGGGGTGGGGGGGAGGTCAGACACACAGGAGATGGAGGTGCAAGATCGATACCCCTGATAGCCTGAGCGACAGGCATGGAAAAACCAGGGGTATGGGCTCCCAGCCCCGCTGCTCTCATCCCCCAGCCCCCCCACCACCAAGAACCCAGAGGTCCAGGCTCTCATCCCCCCTCCCAAGAACCCAGAGGTCCAGGCTCCCAGCCCCCCTGCTCTCATCCCCCACCAAGAACCCACGGATCCGGGTTTCCAGCCCCCGAGCACAGTCCCCCTC
>NW_005842918.1:149829-151983 GCF_000455745.1 Alligator sinensis
CAGGCCCTGCCCGTCCCGGGGCTGCCCAAAATAGCGCCGGGGCCCCGGGGACCCGCAGCACAACAGCCTGACGCAACCGGCCCCAGCCCCAGCCCCCTCCCCAGTGCCTGTGAGGACAGAAGTGCACACGCGCACACATGTGGCACCGAGGCGTCCGACACACGCACACGCCCAGAGTCTCAGTGCTCCTGGCATGAGGTTGTCGTTTTCCTGGTGTGTGAATGGGCGTGTGCGTGTGTAAGTCCCAGACACCAGGGGTCTGTGTGTATGTGCGTGTGTGCACTGGGCGGTGTGTGCCATGTGCTCCGTGCATCCCTGCCACACGTGTGTCCTGTCCTTGCTGCTGGGCCTCAGCCGACACACGCACACGCCCAGAGTCTCAGTGCTCCTGGCATGAGGTTGTCGTTTTCCTGGTGTGTGAATGGGCGTGTGCGTGTGTAAGTCCCAGACACCAGGGGTCTGTGTGTATGTGCGTGTGTGCACTGGGCGGTGTGTGCCATGTGCTCCGTGCATCCCTGCCACACGTGTGTCCTGTCCTTGCTGCTGGGCCTCAGCCTGCATGCGTGCCACTGGCGCCCCCTCCCCCCATGTGGGCATGCCTCGTCCCAGGCATGCGTGTGTGAAGGCACGCGTGTGGGGGGCGGGCCCTGGTCAATCCCCCCCAAGGTGATTGGAAAGGAAGAAGCTGAGTACTGGGGGGCCCCCGGGGGGGGGCGGACACCTGGGTCCTGCTCCCAGGGGAGCAACTCGGGGGACCCCCAGCCCAGCCCCCTCTCCCTTTCCGGAGAACCCAGACATCCGGGCTCCCGGCCCCCTGCCCCCTGCCATCCCCTCCCAGGGCTGGGAAAGAACCAGGCGTCCGGCTCCCCCAGCCCCCCTCCCCCGGGGCAGCTGGGGGGCGCCGGGCGGGTGGGATCACGGCCACATGGTCCCAGCCACCCCCCCGGGGGGTCTTTGTTTGCCCCCCCCCAGCAGGCCCCGTTCCCACGAGGCTCCATTACCCCGGCGTTACCCCGGCGACGGGCCTGGGAAGCCAACAGCTTTCCCTGACACCCGGATTGATGGCCCCAGACGCCTGGGTTGTCTGGGAGGGGAGGGGGCCCAGGGGTGAGGGGGGGGTGACGCCTGGGTTTGTTGGGAGGGGAGTGGGGCCTAGGGATGAGAGCAGGGGGGCCCGGATGCCTGGGTCCCATCGAACGGCCCAGTGCTCCTTGCCAGCCCTGCGATGCGCCCAGCTCTGGGGTGCGGCCTGGCCCCGGGGGAGGTTGCCAGGACTTGCTATTTCCGGGGGTGGGGGGCATTTTCCGAGCGGGGCCGCGGGGGGGTGAAGTCATGGAAAGAGCCCGGTAACGAGGCCCCAGCGGCCCGGCCTGGATGGACCGGGCCCCAGGGGAGGTGCAGGGAAAGCAGCTCGTTATGGGCCTGCTAATTACAGCCATGATGAGCGGGTTGGGCCTCAGGCCTGCGCCTGCCCAGAGCCCTGAGCCTGGCCCGGGCAGCCCTGCCTGTGCCCTGGCACCCGCTCCTGCTGCCCCTCAGCCCTGCTATGTAGGTGCCCACCTACCATCCTACCTACCCCCCTACCTACCCCCCTACTCACCCACACACCTACCTCCTTACCTAGCCACCCACCCACCCACCTACCTTCCCCTCTACCCACCCACCCATGCACCTACCTACCTACCTACCTACCTATCCACCTACCAGCTCATCTACCCACCTACCTACCCACATACACACCCACCCACCTATCTACCCATCTATCCATCTTCTTTGTGTCCATGCACCTCTGTATCTACCTATCTCTCTGTTCATTTGTGTATTTACCTATCTATCCATCCACCTCTCCATCCATCCATCTCTCCACTAACACACCCTCCCATCCCTCCATCCGTCTCTCTCTGTATCCATCCCTCTTTTCCACTGCCCCCTCCCTGGAGCCGTCTGTCTCTGTGTCTGTTTGTCTGTCCCCCCCACTCCTCCCTCCCCTGTCCCAGCCCTGGCCTGTGTGTGAGCATTGGGGGTCACCCCTCCCTGTCTCTGTGGTGACCCCCCACTCCTCATCCCCTGGTGGGGGTGGGGGGGCACATTGCAGTAGAGCCAGTGACCCCCTCCCCCCAGCACCATCTGTCTGCACTGGCACAGCGTGGGGGG
>NW_005842918.1:152014-154733 GCF_000455745.1 Alligator sinensis
GGGGATGTCCATCCGTGCTTCCGTCCTAAGCCCCAGTCAGGCATCCCCGCAGCTCCCTCCTTTGCCCATCCATCATCTGTTTGCCTATCTGTCCACCTGTCCATATCCATCCATCCATCCATCCATCTCTCTGTGTATGTGTCTATTATCCACCTGTGTATGTATTCAGCTATCTGTGAATCCATCCATCCATCTATCTTTCCATCTATCCATCTGTCTATTATCCATCTATCAATTTGCCCATCTATCAGTCTATTATCCAGCTGTTTCTATCCATTCATCCATCCATTCATCCATCCATCCATCCACCCACCTCTATAGCTCCTGTTTTTCTATCCATTTATCCATCCATCTCTATGTCTACTTGTCTTTCCATCTATCCATTGACTTGTCTTTCTACCTATTCATCTGCTTATCTGTTATCCACCTCTCTGTCAATCTGTCCATCAATCTGATCTATTATTTAGTGATGAGTTCATCCATCCATCCACCTCTATATCTGTTGGTCTATCCACCTGTATATTTATCCATCCATCCATCCCTCCATCCATCCATCCATTTGTCTATCCATATCTATCTACTATCCCTCCATCCCTCCATCATTCTGTCTATCCGTTGTCTGTCCATCCATCCACCCCCAGCACCCTCCCTCCGATTACTGCCCCACATCCCCCCCGCTCCCCTCCCCGCTCCTGCCCCTTCCCAGGACTCAGGGCACGCTGTGCCCCCACCCCTGCGGGCAGAGGAACATGGTGCCCCCCCACCCCGCAGCAGGGAGAGCTGAGCCCAGCCGGTCCCTGGGGCAAATCCCCTGCCCCATCCCCCCACCTGCTGCCCCCACCCCAAGGCTGGGGCAGGCGGTGAAGAACCATGGACTTCCTATCCCCACAGGAAGTGATGCTGTTGCCATCTTCCTTTGGGTTTTTACCCCCACTTCTGTCCCCGTTGATGGGGCCTCTCACCCAGTTGCCTCCCTGGGGCACCCTGAGGCCAGCGAGGGGTCAGAAGGGCCCTCCCGTGGGGTCCCTGTGGGTCCCTCAGCTGCCTCTGGACTAGGCTGAAACCTAGACACCTGCTGCCATCTTGTCTCCCCCCCTCACCTGGGTGTCCCAGGGATCAGAAGGCAAGGACCCCCTCCTGCTTAATCCCCTAAACTCATTAATGGGAGCTGAATAATTGCCAACGATCCCAAGGAATTAGAAAGGGGGGGTGGTGCGGGCTGGGGGGACAGGATTTTGCCCTCCTGCCCCTCCCCCATCTTGTGCCCCTCCCTCCTGCTGGGATTATTCACGCGGCGGGGAGCCATGGCGATAATCCCCCTGCTCCCCCCACAGGGATTAAGTGCCGCCCCCCCGCCCCCGAGACATATGTTCAGCCATGAGGCTGATTTGACTGCACCGGGCACCACATGCGTCTGTGCACACACACATGCCAGGCACTGAGGCACGGGCTCCCCTGCACATGCACACACACACGCACGCACACTTTAGAAGTAGATGTGTGGCGAAGGAGAGGGAGAGCTGGGAGGCTGGTGGGGGTGTGTCGGGGCCGGGACACCTGAGTTGTGTGTGCATGTGTGTGTGTGTGGGGGGGGGGGTGCCTGAGTTCTGTGTGTGTGTGTGTGTGTGTGCACGTGCGCGTGTGTGTGCGCGCACACCTGGGCTCCATGTGCCTGTGAGCCGGGTGGACAGGCCATGTTGGGGGTGGGGGGTGCAAAGGGCAGTGGGGAGGTTGAGGGGGGCTCCTGAGTAACCTTCCAACTCTGAGCTGCCTGGGAGATGGGGGGAGCGGGGTCTCAGCAGTAGGGGGCTGCCTCAGGGGCTTCTGGGATGGAGAGAGCCCCCTTGGACTGGAGGAGGGGTCATTACCGTAATTTCCCTAAATAAAGCCCCCTCTCAATCTGCACCAGGTACAGCCCCCTCCCCCAGCACAGCGACTGTATTTTCCCTAAATGAAGCTCCCCTCAATCCCTGCCAGGATCTCACTTGCCCAGGCAGAGGCCCTGATCCTGACCGCTCTGCTCTCAGACTGCGGCCCCCACCAGTTCCTATTGGCTGTGTGGGGCCTCTCTGGATGATTTGACTTGAGTCAGCAAATGCAGCTGGTTCTGGGGTGGGGCTGGGAGCCCGTTTGCCTGGGCTCTCCTCTCCCTCCGTGCCTCAGTTTAACCCAGTGTGTGTGTGTGTGTGTGTGTGTGTGTGTGTGTGTGTGTGTGTAATGGTGGGGGGAGCTGCTTTGTATGTTAATCCCTGCACTGCCAGGAGGGGTCCATGAAAATGGACCTCTCCTGCCACTCGTCCAGTGAGTGGACGGGGCAGACGGCACGAATCATGCGTCGCGGAGACCAACTGGCAACTACGGGAGTGGTGTTTCGAGGTGGGTTTCGGCTTCCTCGATCACGACCAGCACATCACGACGAGAGACGTGCTAGGATGGGACGGGCTCCACCTTTCCCCTAAAGGTAAGCGTGTTCTCTTTTAGGTTGGCGGAGCTACTCCGGTGGGCTTTAAACTAGGCTCGTCGGGGGAAGGGGCAGATGAGGGCGGAGGATACATCAGACTACCAGACCAAACGGCGCCCACAACTACAGCCCAGCCCAGACCGACAAGCGCAGCAGATAAACAGGTAAGAGATGGGGACCAGGGGAATGCTGGGACTAGGGGGTCGGTATACACGTCTACTGGAGGCCTGAAATGCCTCTACACTAATGCCCGTAGCA